>NW_019716261.1:1531768-1535816 GCF_900074925.1 Ramularia collo-cygni
TCCGTAGACTCTATATAGTAAAGTGCCTATTTTCTAAGCAACCTTCGGGCTATTTATATAAAAGCCGGCTAGTTAAACTAGCTATATAGGATATAGCCGCTTTCGGAACTTTATCCTCCTTCTAGTAGGCTAAATGCCGTATCTAGAAGGGCGAGGGTTTAATTCCCTTAACGACCGCTACTCGATAAGAGGGTYRATAAGTCCCCTACTACGCGGCGTATACGTTACCGCTACTATCCGTAAGRGKCTTATATCTAYAGATCTCTAAGTAGGTTRTTTACTAAGTAACCTACCCTAGTAACTACCYCTTATTAATATTCTTYCTAYYTTATAGATTTCTCTTCYRTATATCTACTCTTTATTATASCGCTACGTACTCCCYRTAAGCGTYRCGYACCYRACCCGCCGGCGACYCYMGCTTAAGCGTCGGCGAGTAAGCGCCGCGCCGTCGAGGTRCYTACGGCCTATCGCCGCTATATACGGTTAGTATACCTTCGTRTTAGCTATCGCTATAACGCYRTCTTTAGCKCGTTTAAGCGTAAGTACGACTACTATAAGTAAGTAATACTTATTCGAGACGCCTACTCCCCTCTTACGTAGCGCTAACTTCCCTTAAAGGAATAATTATTATAAGTATAAACCCGTACCGGTAGCGATACGCCTACGCTATAATAGCGTTATTACTATAGCCTAAGAGCTTAATCTAGTAGATACTACTAAGTAGAAGGGCAGTTAGGAGGAAGCTAATTATAAGGCGGCGGTAAACACCTTTAGTATTAAGTTAGATACTTAGATCCGTATTAACGAGCCTACCTTAGGTATACGGCGTAAGAGTAGCGTAGTCGAGGCGCCTAATCTTACTCGCTTAACGAATAATCTTATAGCTATTACTTAAGTCGGTCGTATTATAAGTATCTCGCCTACTCCTCGTATACGTCTATAATACTAACCGTCTATATAGTAGTTAGAGATAATAGGGTAGTCTACTAATGCCTTCGATACTACTCTAGCTAGAAACGAGCTATTCGAGGAGTCGGAGGCGGAGGAGAATRAGTTTAAGTAGAGTGCTTAGCGCGTTCTCTAGGCTTACGTAGCGTATGCGCCTATCTTATAGTATAGTCTATAAAGTAATCCCCTTTAGGTCTAACCGTARTAAAACTACTTAATTCTTATTACTCTTCCTCTATTTTACTCCGCTCTGCTTCCGAGCCTCTTTTACTATGCGGCCTCTACGCTTACGCGGAGCCTACGCCTCGAACTTATCGAGAGCTTCGTAGTCTTTAATATATATACTAGGTTCCTACTAGTTATATTCTAATAGCTATCTACGCTACTTTACTAAATAAAACGTTTCGCCCTTCTATACCCTCTTATTAAGGATCTCTTTAACCTCCTACTACCTATCCTTATCGACTACGAGTAGTATGCGCTCCTCTTACGCTTTACTCTTCCGGCTAGAATATAGCTCTAATAGAGTAACGTAGAAGACGTTATAGATCCTTACTAAGGTAGGTAACTAYAAGCGATACGCCTAAGTCCCGATTRCGTTAATTACGCGGTATAGGCCTAGCTATTTAGGTCCTATCTTCTTCTTGCCCTYTAGCTTAAGGTTCTTCGTAGAGAGAAGTACTAGATTACTAATATTAAAGCTTATAGGCTTATAGCTCTTATTATAGTACTTTAACTATTGCTCTTTAGCTTTATGCTATCGCTTAGTAAGCTCCTTATGTACGCTACGTATGCGCTTCGCTAAGTCGATAGCGGCCGGCATTCTCCCTTCTAAGAGCTCGTCCCGAGCGATGTCTTAGGTATTAGCGCCGTCGCCTAGAGGGCGCGTCGCTAGCTCTAGRTTCTATCCGTAGAGGATTTAGAAAGGGCTTATTTTAAGGCCCGCGTATACGCTATTATTATACGTAAATTTAGCTATAGGTAGCTATTACGCCTAGCTGTCCTGCTACGTGCCGTAGTAGTAGCGTAGGTATTACTTAAGCGTCTAATTAGCTTTCTTAGTTTGTCTATCCGTTTAAGGGTAGAAGGCTATACTTAGCTTACGCTTTATATACGCTTCGTAGTAGAAGTTAGACTAGTATTAGCTAGTAAAAACCGAGCCTCTATTACTAATAATGCCTACTAGCACGCCGTATTTATAAACTACGTAAGATATAAAGATATCCGCTAGCTCTACTATRTTACATTACTTAGTAGTAGGGATAAATAAAGCTATCTTGCTATAGCGGTCGACGATTACGAGWACCGTAGTATAGACGCTATCTCCGCGCTTACTAGGAGGTAGGTCCGTAATAAAGTCTATACTAATTTCTTACTATACTCGATCCGGTATAGGTAATAGAACTATTACTCCGTAGGGGCGGTAGTACCGCGCCTTACTTACGAGGTACATATAGTACCCCTTAATGTACTTTACGATATTAGTAGCTATACGTAGCTAGTAGTACTTCCGCTAAAGTAACTCGAGCGTCTTCGCCTTCCTAAAGTATCCGGCGAGAGCGTTATCGTAGTACATGCGTATTAGTTACGCACGTAAAGCGTAGTCTTTCGGAATATATAGGGCATCGCCGTAGAATAATGTTCTATTCTTAATAATATAGCCTTCGTACTCGCCCTTCTCTCTAGCCGCGTCGCGTATGCTCGAAGTATCTACGTCTGCGTTTACTAGTGCTTTAGCGTAACCGAGTATTAGGTCTGGAATATTTCTAAGGGCTAAGTCTATAGCTGCTAGGACGGCTATAAYACGCCTAGGTAGCGAAAGCTCGCCGTATACTCTAGTAGGTAGTAATCCCTCGCACTTAATCGCGTAGTATATAGCTCTTACTCTTCTAATAGAGGGCTCTAKCTCGCTTCGAAGAGCTTTATTAGATTACTAGTTCTGAAGTTTGCTTTATAGTATAGGTAATAGTATGCTTATATACTAAGACGACTCCGTAGCACTCGCTTCGTAGTCGCTACGCCTACTCGGACTATCCGTAGGGTTCTTTATCCCTACGCGATATTCGATAGTAAAGTCGAAGGGCGCTAATTAAACCGCCTATCGTACCTATCGACCGACTAACTGTTTTATCGTTATAAAAGCTTTAAGGTTAGTATAGTCGACGATTACTTAAATCGCATACGCAGCGCTATCGAGGTACGGGCGCTACTACTTAAACGCACTTACTACTATAAGTAGCTCTTTGTCGTAGGTCTCGTAATTGCATTCGGCCGGGATTATCTTCCGTAACTAAAAAGCAATAGGATGCTACTATWTGTCCTTAAACTGCTATAAGAGGATGCCCGTAAGCGCGAAGTCCGATGCGTCGGTTTCGACTCGTAGGCGAAGCGTAGGGTTATAGTGCCTTAGYAGTAGGGCTRACTAAAAGGCTTCCTTAAGCTRTCTTAGCGYATTCTCTTCGCTAGCGCCCTAAGGGATCTTCCCTAGCTTCCTGCCTTTAATAGCTCCCTTCGAYAGGTCGGTTAAGGGCCTTAYAATRCGTAAGTACTACTAAATRAACCGCCTATAGAAGTTAGTAAATCYAAGGAGTGCTTATACATCCTTAAGGGTTTCTAGCCGAGGCYACTCGGCGACTACGTCTACYCTACGTAGGTCTATCGTAACGCCTTACGTAGTAACTACGAAGCCGAGAAAATCGACTAAATCTTAGAAGAAACTACACTTCTTAAAGTTGTAGTAAAGTTRGAACTTCCTTAGTCTGTCGAGTACGGCGTATACGTTACGCTAGTRTTACGCTCGGTCTTTRCTATAGATAAGAATGTYATCTAAGTAAACGACGYAGATTAYATCGACTAGCCCYRATAAGGCTCGGTTAATGTATCCTTAAAAAGTCGCTAGTRCGTTRYAYAGTYTAAAAGGCATAACCTTRTATTAGAAGTGTCCGTAACGCGTRYGAAACGTAGTCTTCTAGCGRTCGCTAGCCTTAATCTTAATGCGATAATACGYAGCCGAGAGGTCTAGGCTAGTAAAGAATRCGTTRCCCCTAAGTCGATTAAGCGTCTCGCTAATTAAGGGAAGTAGATAGCGGTTCTTAATCGT
>NW_019716261.1:1537651-1539266 GCF_900074925.1 Ramularia collo-cygni
AACTGCCTTTCCCTTATATGTAGCTTGTAGCTATCCACCCCTAACCTTAATCTATTTCTTCCTTTAAAGTGGAATTATAGATCTAAAGAGTTATAGTTAGTTAGTTATATAGGATAAGGCACAGGAGTCTAGTAACTATTCTAAGGAGGTTAACTTGCCTTTTGCCTCTAAAGAAGAGTGTGCAATCTTATTAGTTTCCTCCTTAAATTAGGATAAGGTAGCACTTAATAAGGTTGGGGAGGATTCCCTAGATTGGGCTTATTTAGTAAGGAATGCTTTCTTAGCAGTCTTCCTTGTTTTCCTAAGTTTAGAAACCTCTTTTCTAATTATTTCCTCTATTGCCTTCTTAAATTCTTTAAGAGAGTCTCTTCTTTTCTTAACCCTCTTTAATAAAGAGGAGGAGTATTTCTTGCTAGAGATCTTTCTCTTTTTAGGCTTTAGAGAATCCCTATTTCTAGATAGGAAATTTTCCTAAGGTCTAATTGCTTTCTTTGCCTTTTCTAGCTATAGACAATCTAGTACAAAGTGTTATCTATTGTAGAGGAAGCATATTCTTGTCCTTCTAAAGGCTACTATTGTAAAGTCCTCCCTATAATAGAGGTCCCTTGCTTCCTAAGATTTAAGGATAAGTAGGATCTGTTTATAGTTCCTAACAAGTATTAGCTAGGCTATAATTGCATTCTTAGTTAATTCAAACTTAGGAGGGAGTGCTAAAAGAAGGATCCTAATTTTCCTTTTAGGTTCTTTTATATATAACTCCCTTTTATTAACCTCTGCAATCCTCTTTACTATCGAACTAATCTGTACCTAGGCTGATCTTACTATATCTTCCTCTCCTATTCTAAAGTTTATAAGTTGTTATACTATTAATATAGCATGTACTATAAGCACCTTGCTATACTTCTTCTAGAGGAAGAGCTACATTTTAGTAGCTATCTTTATATCTATTAATAATTAAATCTTATCTGCTTTATCTAAGCTAACTCTTAATCTTAGCTTATACCTGCACTTAGCATTCTCCTTTTAAAAGTTTAGCTAGCTAGCTATTCTTGCAACCCTAGCATCTGGATTAAGGAGTAATGAATTGTCTAGGTTAATTAATCCCTTAATGTTGTGGAAGATGCCTTTTCCTTCTAGGTTGTCCCTCTGTAGTTCAAACTATCTTTTCTAGTTCTCTCTTGTTAGGATAGGAATCCTAATATAGGTCTGACTGTCCTTCTCTTCCTCTATTTTAGTATGTAAATAGCTTAGTCCTGCTAAGGCTTTAATAGTAAAGTGAAGGGTGTGTGTGTGTTTTAAGGCTTTGGATTTAGAGTCCTCTACTCCTTACAGCTGTTGGATAATCCCTTAGTCCTAATAGTTAAATGTTCTAAACCCTTAGGAACTAATCTGTCTTCTATGTTTTCTTCCTATCTAACCTGCTATTAAAACTCCTAGCAGTGCAAGATAGGGTACTAGAAACTAGTGTCCTTTCTATATTAGCTTTATAAGGTAGGAGAAACCTTTACTACTTTAAGGTTAAGGTTCTTTTTCCTTCGGCAAACCCGGGCTTATAACCTGTTAAATATTAGTCGGAGGTTCGCGGAATTTTAGAGGTGGAGTACAAGAGTAACTT
>NW_019716262.1:0-1484 GCF_900074925.1 Ramularia collo-cygni
CCTAGGGGCTATTCCGTTAGGATCTAATAGATCGCTACCCTTAGAGAGGAAGAAGAATTAGAATTATAAGGGTAAAGATGTAGCAATATATTAGACACCCGTAATTACTCGATTAGAGATAAGACTAATTCTTGTAGGTTAAATGTGCGCTATACATAGGAGTTATATATGCGCTAAGCCTACGCTAAGTAGTCGGGTTATATTATACTCCCTTCTCTAAGGTTAGTTAATCTAGCTACCTCTATTAATCCTATTATTATAAGGGCTCTTATACGGCCCTTATAGAATAATCCTTACGTATTAGTATTAAGCTTACGCTATAAGGAGTATCTCTTTACCCTTATCTATCCGAATAATACGAGGTACTCTTATAAGCTTTTTATAAGCTTTCGCAAAGTTAGATAGTATAGATACTATTATACGGGTAGAGGGTCTAAGATAGGTATATAAAATAAACCGTATATCTATATTAATAGTAGTATAGATCTAAAAGCTATAGTCCTTAAGTTTATAGTATGCATCTATACTCTAAACTATATTAGGGCTAGGCGTAATATACTTCCTACGGCGACGTATAAACTTCGTAGCCCTATTATACGGGCTAGCGGGATAGACCTCGCGGGCTATCTCGTATAGTTACTTCCTACGATATAGTAGTATATTAGTAAACTCCTTTCTACCCTATAGATGTATATCGTATAAATATACTAACCTACTAAGCGTAAGCCGCGTACGATCGGTTATACGGAAGTATATTTATAGTAATATTATTCTATATGCTCTAAGGTTCGAGCGATTAATCTCCTTCTTTATAATCTTTTTATATTCCTCTTAACGCTTAAGGAACTCTCCTTTTCTTAGTCGTTTCTTAATACCTATACTCTGCTAAAGCCGTATAAAGGTATAGTACTTAATCGCAAATCCCTCCTCGTTTAATTTATCTACGATATACGTATCTAGTAGAGCTTCGAAATAGAAGAGTTCGGCTATTCGAATGCGAAGAAGGGGATTATCGTAAAGACTATTCTTTAATAACTATTAGGGTTCGCTACCGTTCTCTACGACGATTATACGGATAGTCCGTTTAGAAGTATATAGCTATTATAAATAAAGGAAGGTTTAAATATCGGTAATACTCGTATTATTATTCTAGAGTTTAACGACTTTTAGATAAAGATTAGGGGGGATAGAAGGGGAGCGGCCTATTATATAAAATATACGTATAATAGGGTAGAGGGGAGACGGGAAAGGAATTAGCGTAGTAAAAGGTTATAAATCTTAGCGAAAACTTTGCTAAAAACTATAGGATTAGGGTTAGAGTAGTATATTTCTTTAATATAGAGCGATAGTAATATAAATCGTAGGATATTTATAGGGACAAATTATATAAACGTATAAAGTAAGGAGGAGTTATATTTTAGGTATAGAAGCAAGTAATTATAAAATAGAAAATATATTTTAAAAGTAGTTTTTAAGTACTATAA
>NW_019716262.1:1844-125357 GCF_900074925.1 Ramularia collo-cygni
CGTTCCTATTTCTTCTCTATTACTATCTACTACTATCTCGTCGGGGTATACCGTTCTACTACGATATTATTAGCCGGCATACTTCGATAATTCTCTAATAGAATTATATAGACCGGCTCTAAATTAATAAAGCGTTAACGTAGGAGTAACGGTTATAGATTTTAATAGCTAGATCGAATRTTAGATCTTAAGTTAGRAAGCGAYRGCTAGCCTTTAACTCTATTAGCTCCTTCTACTCCTCGTTAATAGTAAATCCTACTTACTCGAGCTATTATACGGGTTAGTACTACTCTTAGAATATTAAATTCCTAGCTCCTACTCTATCTACCCTTACGTCGATAATTCTTCTTCCTCTAATAGGACCTCTATTAATTAAAAGTAGGTTAAAGGCCGGTCTAGTAGTTATCTTCGCGGTCGTTAAGGTAGTAGGTATTTATATAGAGGAGTAGGAGAAGGGAGGAGGATATAGGTAGGTAGTAAAGAGGTAGTATAGTAGTAAAAGTAGTAGGTATTAATATTAGTATTTAGGTATTAATAAGAGTCGCTAAAAGAGCAGCAGGTATTTATCCTACTACTCTTTTAAAGATCTAAATTACCTATATAAAGAGTTAGAAGGCTGCCTACGTGCCTGCCTTATTACGCTTTTACTTTTATTATGCCTTACTCTTTAGTACCTCTCCTTTATATACATTTAGATACTAATATATAAAAATATATAAGATCGGGGTCTATTATACCGAATAGCTTAGGAATAATAAAAGTAGCTAGTATAATAGTCCGCGAGTAGAGTAGATAATAGAATATATAATTTAATAAAAAGAGTAGAAACTTTCCTATTTAGGAAGGAATTATAATATTACTATAATATTATACTAAGCTCCTATTACGAACTCGTAATAGCTAAAATCGAGATTATATAGAAGAAAGAAGAGTACTAATTCTTTATATCTTATCCCTTCYRACYYTAAGACTTACTCCGAGACCTAYRARACTACTTATTCTTTCYTAAACGYAGACTCTTTAACTAATTATYTATAGYTATACTTATAATTATTCCGCGCTTAGGTCGCYRRTATATATTYTCTAGTCTACTATTATAYGCCTTTAGCCTCTTCTAATAGGCTCTYTCGCTAGCTATYCTATCGCTATACTAGTAGGTACTYTTAGTTCCCTACTAGATATAGTTACTATARGCTAAGTTTAAATATCTACGCTAGATTATATAGCGCTATTCTCGTTAGCGTCGAATACCTTTATACGGGTAGGAAATATACTAGAAATAGCCCTAGGCCTTTAATTATATTACTATTATAGTCCTTCCGCTTCTTATAATCTCCGTAATACTTCTTCTTAGTTAATATTATTCTACTACGATATTATTAGCTATTATACTTTAATAATTCTCTAATAGGATTATATAGACCGGCTAATAATTAAAAAGGCGTCGACGTAGTTCGGACGGTTTTAGATATTATTAATCCTATTAGTAAAGCTATTATAGATCTCGACGTACTTAGTAGTAGACTTAGCTATTATTTCTCTCTACTTACGGTTAAGAGAGAATCCTATTTTCTTAAGCTATTATACGGGTTAGCGCTACTCTTAAAGTGTTAAATTCCTAGCTTATACTCTTATAAAGTTCTACTTAAAATATCCGTATTCGCTATTATTATTCGGATCTTTAGGGAAAGTTCTAGCTCTCTAATATTTTATAGTATTAATATAACCTAGTTATAGATATAGTAACTTAGGCTTCTTCGCCTTCTTAGGCTTTTATATAGGTAGTATAGAGAAAGGAGAAGGATATAAGTAAGTAGTAAAGGGGTAGTATAGTAGTAAAAGTAGTAGGTATTAATATTAGTATTCAAGTATTAATAAGAATTACTAAAAGAGTAGTAGGTCTTTATCCTACTACTCTTTTAGAGATCTTACTTACTTATATAAAGAGTTATATAGCTACCTGCATAATACTATTATACCTTTACTTTATCCTTACTATTATTACTTAGGTATTATAGACTTAAATAAAATTACTTTAAAGAAGGAAAGCGAGGACATTATACGCGTATATTAAATTACGCTACTTATTACTTATTATACGGAATATACCTTTAATTACCGAGGTTCTAATACCCTATAGTGCTAGCGTCGCACTATCGCCTAAAAGGATTGTTATAGAGTTGTTCTTAAAAACGCGCCGTAGCGTTGCCGAAAGAACGGCATGGTGCAATCCGAACCATTCCTGGTTCAAAGACTTCGAAAGAACGTGGAAGACGTTGTCCTGTTGTTCGACGGCAGCGACCGTGAGAGGTGCTTTGTATTGCGCAGGAGAGAAGATTCGAGTCGAGATTGAGGTGGATTGGGTGCTGCTTAGTCAAACATTGAGGTCTGTAGGGAAGCGAAGAGGATGACGGAGACGAAGACACACCACTTAAAGTACTTCTGCCATTGCGAAACACACCGACATCGACATCGAAATCCACCTCGGATCTGGTACAAGGGTGAACTTCTGCTGAAAATTGTGTCACCAGCGGTTCGCCAGACGTCTGACTTTGAGTTTGGGGAAGATCAACATTGTGCTGCTTTGCGACGCTTTCATCAATATTTCCCATCTTCATCGAGTTCCATTCCTTGCACTTCCACCTCGATGAAATGTCTTCGTTTTTACTTTGTGGTCTAGTTGCCGCATACCTTACTCTTACCACTGGAACCATTGTGCCAGCGAGATCGACAGGAAATGCATCATGGTGAGAGTCTTACTGCACAGACACGCATCGTAGCTAACCACCTTGCAAGGCCTTATCACACTTTCAAGACCGCAAATTTCACGCCACCATATCTCGAATTCTCCCAGAAGGCTTCGTCGTCGGATGACTTTCTCTTCATTGCACCTGATGGAGCGACAGCTTTCCAGAAGGCACCTGTCATCATGACAGGCCAGGGCGAGCTTGTCTGGAACGGCCCCTTACAGCATGCTTTCAGCTTTGGTGTTCAAACGTATGCTGGCGAGAGAGTTTTAGTTGGATGGAACGGATCTTCCTTTCCAGAACCCGTGGGCAGGGGCAACGGTGTGGWGACTCTCTGGAACAAACAATATCAGCAGATTGCAGAGGTAAAATTGCCTGGCAACTTTCTGGAGCTCACCCCTGGAAATCGCTTCGCCAGTAATATTGATCTCCACGAAATCTTCATCACGCGGGAGGATACCATGGTGGTCACCGCGAACAATGTTACTCAAGCTGACCTCTCGTCCGTGGGCGGCGGAGCGGATGGCTGGATTGTCGAAGCTCAGGTTTACGAGATTGACATTGCAACAAACGAGGTCCTCTTTGAGTGGAAGAGTCTTGATCATCTTGACACTTTACCACTAAGTGCATCGGTCTACCCTCTTGGAAGTGAAGGCTACGATGGCCTGAGCCAAGAGACTGCCTGGGGATACTTCCACATCAATGCTGCTTCCAAATTCCACGATGGCTACATTTTAAGCTCCCGATACCTTTCTACTGCTATTGTGATAGATTCACGCGGAGAGGTCAAGTGGCGACTGCAGGGTATAAACGGCGGCGACTTCACTCTGGGAGACGGAGCCGACTTTCGATACCAGCACCACATCAGAGTGGTTGAGGAACACAACAATACCTGCATCACAATACGACTGCATGATAACCACAATTGCCCAATTGACAATAACACAGTTCCTGCTWCGGGAAAACTCATCACCGTCAATCTGGAGACGAAGGAGGCGACTTTGGTTCAGAAGTTCCTCAACGAGACTGGTCCMATTTACCCGACTGCTCAGGGGAGTTTCCAAGAAATGAAGAACGGCAACTATTTCACTGGACACGGGTGGATACCTGTACTTGAGGAGTTCTCTGCAAATGGTGAGGTGCTCAATACGATTCAGTTCGGAGAGGCGGTAAGAAGAGAAGGGGGAGGATTCGAGAGCGGAGGTAGAGGCACCCTTTCGTATCGAGCTTTCAAGCAAGCATGGACCGGCTGCCCTTTGACGAAGCCTTCCGTTGCCGTGGAGTCTACTGGAAAGGACACAGCTTCCCAAGGGACTAGAGTGTTTGTTAGTTGGAACGGAGCTACGGAGGTTGATGGTTGGACCATTTACGGCGGGAACAAAACTTTATCCCCTCTGGCTAACGTGAGAAAGACTGGGTTTGAGACGATGTTTGACTTGCCGAACGTGCAGTTCGTACAAGTGAAGCCCGAATGGAGGCGGCGTGCGGGCTGCGGGCATGAAGAAGCGAGGTCGGATGTGGTGTCCGTGAATGGAGAAATGCATAAATTGATATCGGAAATGATCAGCGCATGTAAAGAGAGAGTGCTTCAATAGATCCGATGCAACGACTTCTTTGGATAGAGCGTATTGAAACTACTTCCCAACAGTCAAATACAATCTGTCTCCCACATCTCCCAAACCTGGCTTGATCATGCCCCGCTCATCCGTTGCGGCATCCACGCCTCCCACCCACAGCTCGACACCCTCTGGCCATGCCTCGGCCGCTTTCTGCAGACCGTCTTTGCTGGCTAAGATGGAAATGGAGATGATCCTTTTGACTCCCCAATCCCGCAAGGTGTCGATTGCCGCACAGACAGTAGACCCGGTAGCGATGATCGGGTCTACGATGATTGCCAACTCTGAGATGCTTGACGTAGCGCCAGCTTTGTGATATGGTAAGTTGTTATAGTACTCCACAGGCTGCAGCGTGCTCTTCTCCCGGTACATGCCAAGATGATGGATGGAGACCGGAGTGGGCAAGACCGCCTGAACGGCATCTACCATGCTCAGTCCAGAGCGTAGAATGGGCACAAGGCTGAGATTCGAGGGGTTGATGGCTTCAGTGGGATACTCGTATCCGAGAGGGCTTTTGTCCTAGACACGAAACACAAGCCATCAGTCATTGCAAGCCTATTGCGAATCGTCAGCCGCTGCTGGCTGCGAATGGTGTTGGAGACTTACTGTGCCATTCTGCTCGACGGAGAGGCCTTTGGCGAGAGCCTCGCAGCTGACAATCGTGGCAATTTCGTGGATGAGAGCTTTTGTCTCTTTGGCATTGGTGCTTGCAGAGCGGAGGAGGCTCAACTTGGCTTTCACGCAAGGGTGCGTGGAGACGTGGACGTTGGCGACCATGCTGCGTTCCTATGCTGACTGACTCTCAAGAGATGGCGAGGATGGCGAATTTCCCGGAAGTGACGGTGAGAGAGACGGTCACGTAGAGTGAAGATGAAACTGCTCARGAGGTTTCAGAGGTTGTTCGTTGTCTTTGTTGTGCCTGCTGTTGCAGCTTGCTCAGTCAACGATAGGCACCGCGGGGCTACCTTATCGTCGGCGAGCTCCTTCTAGGTTCCACATTCCAGGTTCCACATCCATGGTAGGTACGTGCTCACGTGGCAGTCATCAGGCACCTGGCACCTGGCACCTTCCAATCCTGAGTCATCGTATTTGGTATGTCCAGAAGCTAGACGACATCACCAGCTTTAGTGGTGCACACTTTCGCATCTTGTTATTCTGTCCGTGCTTGATGGTTGTCATCATGGATTCAAGATTGATGGTCACGAGTTGTACTGTGCATGATTCGCCACAAATGCCGATCGGCGACCGTGCTCTAGGTTTAACTTTCTTGCCATCGCAACCTCCCTTTCTCGTCGCGTCGAAAATGTTGACGAGCCCTCGGCCTGGATATTTTGTCGCAGCGGACGTGGAGGATTTCGTGCGCCTGGATAGCGGAGACCAGCAGGACCAGTAGGACCAATGTCTTCGGTCAAGGCGCCTTCGTCCTTTAGCCAGCGCCCGGCGTTTGAGGACGTTGATCTTGCAAATGAACCGCAATTAGATGCCAATGGCACTGTTGTGGCGACTGAGGAACCGAGGATTTCCTCCAGCACCACCCGGAGTCGAAGGGAGCAATTCTTCGGGAAACGCGGTTCTCAACATAAACCGTCGCGTCCTGTCTCGAGCGCCAGCCAGGCGACAATAAGGACGTCGAGATCAAGATCCAAGGGAAAACGCGCCAGTCAACATGATGCTGGCGACCACCGAACTTACGAAGAATACAGTGCGCTGCCGCAGCCTGTGCCGTCACACGACCAACAGACTCAACAGAAAGACCAGACAGAAACTGGAGTCAGGAACTTCAGTAAACGCTTGCAGCACAGTAGGGCAAGCAGCGCAGCACGAGATGAACAGCTTGACACATGGGACGTGCCACCTGTTCCTAACCCTCAAAGGTTCTCTGCCGCCACTACAGCGGCGCAGACGAAGCCATACTCCCAGGATGTCGCCAGAGACGAAAAATCACAGCCAGAGCGTCCATTGCTGCAGCCAACGCCTGGCCAACCACAGAACAAGCTTCTAACGAATTTATACATTATTTCTTATCTTATATTTTTCTCCATATTTGGCACACTGGCGCGTCTCGGGACCCAATGGATCACGTTCTACCCGGGCGCGACACTCACCTTCCCCGTCGTATGGGCGAACATGGCCGGCTCATTCGTCATGGGGTTTCTCTCCGAGGATCAACGACTATTCGGGCATGGTCTTGCAGGCCTGGACAGCGACAAGCGACGTGATGAAGAAGAGTTTGACGATCTACCCGTAGACGTTGCTCAATTGAACAAGTACAAGAAAACAATTCCACTGTACGTCGGTCTGGCAACCGGATTCTGTGGAAGTTTCACTTCTTTCTCAAGCTTTACGAGAGACGTTTTCCTGGCACTTTCCAACAATCTTCCCGCGCCCGTCAACCATTCTTTTTCTTCCTCCCCTGGCGTGGTCTCGCCCTCAAGGACTCTGGGCCGGAACGGAGGATATTCGTTTGAGGCGCTCGTGGCAGTGATCTTAGCTACCATCGCTCTATCGCTTGGCGGCCTTGTTGTTGGCGCTCATACGGCACATGCTCTAAATCGATGGACACCTACAATACCGGCGAGCGTTCTCCGAAAGATACTTGATCCCGTAATGGTGGTGCTGGGTTGGGGATGCTGGGTCGGCGCCGTGCTACTTGCCATATTCCCGCCTCAGCGCGTGTGGCGTGGTGAAGTGCTGTTCGCTCTGGTCTTTGCTCCCCTGGGTACTTTGATACGATTCTATGCGAGCGCGCAGCTCAACGGGCTCGTCRTCGCCTTTCCACTAGGCACTTTCGCTGTCAATATGTTCGGAACAGCAGTCGAAGGCATGTGTTATGATATACAGCATGTTGGCGTTGGAATTATGGGACAGGCAGGCGGAGGTATCATCGGCTGCCAGATCCTGCAAGGGATCATGGATGGGTTCTGTGGTTGTCTCACTACGGTCAGCACTTGGGTTGCAGAGATCAAGGCCTTGAAGCGCAAGCATGCATATGCTTATGCCCTTGCTAGCGTTGTTGGAGGGTTGTGTCTCATGGTCATAATTATGGGCAGCGTTCGCTGGAGCGTTGGCTTCTCGGAGCCAGTTTGTAACAACGGCTACACTTCGAAAGTTGGCGGATAACGAAAAGTATACATACTAATACCAGCGCCATCAGTGCGTTGCAGCAACATCTGCCACGCTTTTGCTACGTATCATCGCCTCGGGCCAGGTTAAGTATGGGCAGTCATGTGCTCTATCTCAGAGCTTTGCGTTCCCTCCTTCCATGGAACCTTCGTTGGAATTTTTCCCATTCCCATCACCCTTTGATACTGCAAGTCACTTCTGCTGTCCATCGATCCATTTTACAACCAATTTGGTAACCTCGTCCGGGGCTTCCTCAGGAATATAATGGCCAACTCCATTGCCGACGCCCTCAACCTGCAATTCACCCTCCACCCAATCTTTCCAGACCTTGGGCACATCATGCATCCTTCCAAGATTGGATGCCGAATAAATCACCAAAAGTGGGATCTTAACCTTTCTACCCTCCTTCTGATCCTTCTCTTGCTCCTGGACATCCTCCGTCGCACCGGCTGCATAATCCCCGCAAGACCCTGCAATACACTCGGGCGAACTGAACTGGTGGCAATAATGTGCAATGGCCTCATTTTCTTTGAACTTTGCCGTGCCGACCTCGTTGCCTCCCTTTGCTCTCTCAAGGGAATGTTTGATATAAGTTCCTGGACCCATGGCTTCAATGAGCATAGGGGCGGCGGGTATCGCTAGGAAGGGCCAGTGATAGTATGCTGCGCTCGCGGCTGGGTTGGAAAAGACCCTCCACTGTTCTCTGGTGGGGACAATGTCCATAATGATTGCAGATTGGATGTTGTGTGATGGATTGGCGTCTACGATCAGACGATGTCCAATGCGGCCGCCGCGGTCATGGCCACACCAGATTACGGGTCGTTCTTTGCCGAAGACTTGTTGGAGTGCTTCCATGAGGATCGATCCTACGGTGCCTATGCGATTGTCAGGGAACCTCTCAAGTCACTTMAAACGCCCAGGTCAAAAGCAAGGACATTGGCATGTCTCAAGTGAAAGAGTAGCAGTTCAGTTGCAGTCTTGAGTCAGATTGAAGCTCCAACTGCTGGAGTTCCGCTATAGCGTTGAGCCATGCCAATTCGTTCTGCCGCCTTCTGATCCTCGTGACCTACGTTTGTCGTGCTTCGGAGGCAATGAGCTGAAGCCATAGCCTGGAAGCTCCGGGATGAACATGGTGATTTTATCTTTCAAATCTGCCACCATGTGTCTATACATGTCTGATCAAGACGAACATAGCGTCAGTCAAGCGGTAACAATACATCTATCAAAATCATACGCACATGAGCTCTGGGGCCATCCATGAACCATGCATAGTACTGGACCCGAGCCAGTGTCATGTGAATAGCTTTTCACCGTCCCGGATGAAACCTTGGTGTCTTTCTCTTGCAGGAATGGGTGAAGTGTCTTTAGTGTCTGGTCTGCCATGATGGTGATGATGTTGATGATTTCAGCTTGATCTCCAGGGTTGATTGTGTACTTCAATGATGGCAATGGGGTAGGAATCTTGTGTGAAATATCGTGGATGTAGCTTACCTCTTACCTAGGTTAAGAACTATATGATCTCACGTCCGATAGCGGGGAGCTCTGATTGGTGTGACTCAGCTGCTGTCATCATGCCTCACACAGCTTGCCGCTCCATAAGGTGTGTATAGGGCGTAGACTCCTCCGGTTCATAAATTCAGCCTGAGCGATTCTCCGGGCTGTCTCCACATAAGCGCATATCTACCTAAGGTAGGAGCTTTCCACTTTCAGAAAACTGGCGGRGTTGAAACCTTTGTCGGCACTTTTTCAGACGCAGGTTACGGACGAATGCGGTAAGCACTGGGTGGCATGGTCAAAAGGCAGATATATCAAGCGTGACGAAGCTCAGCTGTGACAAAGGATCATTGACCCCGTTCGCATCAGGCAACGTGTGATTCATCGTCAACTGCCGAGAAACAAGTCAACGGCGTCGACTCAGGACCCGGGCAGAAGATGCGCCGGGCATCCTTTGGAGATTTTCATTTGGAAAGATCTTGTGCTGCCAGGCCGAAAGCGCGTTCCTCAACTCGATATGGTTGTTGACTTTGAGTAGCTGGCCAGGAATCTGGTAAGGATAGGGCGATCTGAGCCGGGGCGTGAGGCCGCGTGCTCTACGACTGCTCCTCCTTTAGCCGACTGCTGCCTTGAGCAACAGCACCGGTAACGCCACTTCCAGCTATACCATCGTAGCCTCCATCTTGCATGAAGAAGTCGACCTCGTCTACGATATCCCAGACCACATCTTCAGCAATCTGCTCTCTATATCTGTCGCCTGCAGGCCTACAGCGCCGGCCTGGATTCCATCCCTCCTTCTTACCACTGGCGTCGAGTCCAGCATCCGGCATCTCCACATCTTCCGACCCTCTTCTAGGCCTTGCAGGAGCGAGATGAGGAGGAGGACACCAGAAGCCATCCCTCCCATCTCCGAAATTGACCTCTGCGATTCCACCCCAAAAGCAAGATACGGCTGGGAAGTAGCCCACCAAACCATCGTCGAAAGTGCCTTCTCTCGCACCCATGGCCTTACTTGGGGCACTGGCGGGAGGGAGAAAAGCGAGAAGGTTTTCAAAAGCGGTGCCAATGAGGTTTCCATTCTTATACACCCTGATCGCGCTGTGTGGAAGCGTCCGCAGCTGTGGATGTTCATGATTGGGATTGGGAGGCGCTTTGATAGAATCCTTTGAATTTTGAGGTGCACCCGCAGCATGAGTAGGAAGTAGGCTCAGATTCGTAGTACGATCTGCATAGACCTCCATGGGTCTGGAAGCGACGTGATCGATGACTTCAAAGTAGTTGTTTGCTTTGTAAGGAACAGGAATACGGTCGCGAATAACATCCATGGGCTCATCGAGCGGTGCAGCGGATTGGTCAAAGCCATCGCCAAAATCGGCGGCAGGATTGTAGATGCCGCTGACTATTTTTTGCTGTAGTTGGAGGGAGGGAAGTTGAAGCTCGACGCCAATTACATCGCCTTCCTTGATGTGTTGGTCTTCTGGACCCAGCACAACCGGAGTAGGCGCAGCGAGCGACGATTTGGCCGACTTGCTCTTGGCAGCTTTTTTCGAGTGAAAGAACTTGCCGGGCCGGCTACGATGCATGGTCTCGAAGCGTATGTCTGTGATGCCGTAGCTGTATCCATCGAAGCCCACGGGTGCATCAAGCGGTGCCTCCCGCCTTGCCCAGCCAAATCGGACATGTGGTTGTGGGACATTGGTATCGGGATCTGGTCCTTCTCGCGGCACGCCACGGTGAATCTTGAGTTCATAGTATAGTGTACCTTCCCGCGCGCAGAGGTTTGAGCGGACCATGCGCCATCCCTTTTCATTTGTCGTGAACAAGGCATTGGTGGAGAAATGCATGCCCTTGTCGGCGTCCTCGAAGCTGAGCCGGGCATAATGCGGTGGTGGAGAAGTCGATCGATAGAATTGCTTGTGCGGAAACTGCGGGTCAGCGATGGCGCGTGAGTAGCGATATCCGCGCTTGTTCTCTGCCAGGTCCATCGGTCTATACAGCTGGCGGTCATTGTGAGGCGTCAAGAATGGTGGCTCGTGTGCGACCATGACATCGTCCTTGGGCACATCAAAGTCCACAGTCCGCGGCGGCGGCACCGCGAATCTCATGGGGCTTGGAGCCTGCGATACCGCGTTGGCCTTGCGCTTGAGCGACGACGATGACCCTCCACCAGCGGCGGCGCCGCCTCCACCACCTCCTCCGCTCCCGCCATGCGTACTCTCCCGCTTCTTCAACGACTCTTTCTTCTCGCGCTGCGCACGCACATTGAAGGATGTGGGCTCCGCCATGCCTGGTGGAGTGGAGCGGGGTGTAGTGGAGGGAAGTGAAGCGATGCGGATGTGGATGAGCTAAGATGTTGACAGGGATTTTGGAAGTCGCGTGGACTTCGCGTCGACACCACGTCAACTTTCGCAGCACTCACACCGACGACAATACAACACTTTTGCTGTGCGGAAAGACAGACGACTTGATCTTGTTCGTGTCTGTCCGCCATGCATGGACTATGGCTCCCGTCYAAGTGATCGATCTCACCTCGTCTCCCGAACCTGACGACTCGCCTGCGAGAGTGGCAGCTCTGTCCCGCTTTCAACCGCTACGAGAAAAGTCGCAAGTCGTAAATCGTGGCATTCCAACAATCCCAGTCAACGGTCTCCCTCTGTTCTACGATAACTCTGCTCAATGGGAAAATGACGACAATGTCCGTCACGTTCAGCAAGAGTTGGAAGATGTCCTACCTGGAGCAGCGGCTGGTGCCAACAACGGCACAACGGGAAGCATCGCGCCCGGAGCTTTAGAAGAGAGCGTCGCGACGGAGCAACGAGCATACGGATCGAGCAGTCATGTGTCTAGCCGCCAAGTGAACAATGGCACAATCCTCGAACCGCCGGCTTATAGTCACATCGCCGACTTGAGACCCACGAATCTTGCAGGCATTGCACATGAGGGCACTCGTGTATTGCCGAATGGACACGGTCTAGCACAAGAGGCTCCAGTTTCAGGAGATGGACAGCATCAGTGGTCTCTGCCGCGTCACAGACAGCTTTCCTCAAACGAATCATGCCAAGACCCTCATAGCAATGGTTTCTCACAGACTGCGGCGCCGCAGGTCCCGCCAGCTTATCATGCTCTGATTGACTATGTTCGACCACTGAATGGCATTTCTTCAGAATGTCGAGCACGGCTGTACGGACAACGGCATGCCCTGGCAGGCACGCCGCTTGGTTATGCGATTGAACAAGACATCTTGAAGACGCACAAGGATTCCGCCGAGGCAAAGAAGAAAGAAATCTGTCCAAATTGCAGCAGAGCCTTCTTCCGTAGTGAGAAGATGCAACGCCATCGCCGACGGTGTGAAGCTCGGGATGCTGCAAGATCTTCCCATCAAAGTCCCGATGCTGCGCTACAAGCACCGCCACTTCTTGTCAGCCAACAACAAGACTTGACGGTTCCTCAAGCGATGTCCTATTTCAACCCATTAAAGCGCGCCCTGCAACCTTCGGATTCCAATGGCTCTAAGAGGCCGAGTGGCAAAAAAGCAAGAGCCGATCCAATATCCCCCGAGCCGCAACGGCGGCCTCCCTCAAGACTCCGGCTTGTCAACATGACTGATGATGGGATGGAGGGCATTGCTTTCAGTGATGAGTCTAACAGCCAGGCGCCGGGAGCAAGTCTTCCAGACGACAATCGAAACAGTACGGCAATCGCTTATGTCTCGTCTCAGCCTGTAGATGATCYATCCTCTGGTCCCAGTCGAAATGGTCTACCGTACTCGGCAGAGGAGGATGCCCTCCTCTTAAAGCTCCGGGAGATTGATAAGCTCCCGTTCTCCTCGATCGCTGGGAGATTYGCGGGCAGAACGCAGGATGCCCTCAAGTTCCGGGATCACACCTTGCGCACGAGAAAACTGGGGCCAACGAGACAAGTTCCTGGTCGCTCGGCTCATCTGGAAATTAAATCAAGTCTGCCAACGAAGCGGATCAGGAAACCCAATATACCTAGCGGATTGGTGCCATGGGCGTCGGTGAACAAAGCCCGAGCGGAAGAAAATCAGATCGCGGAGGCTCAGCGAGAGAGCAAACGAAGGAAGCAGCTCAGAGAGCAAAGCGTGAGAGACATCAAGGTTGCTGAAACAGAAGTAGAGATAGGCGCTGCTGAAGGAATCCCATCAAATGCCGGGAAGAGCGGCTCCGGTTTATCTTCCAAGGACGCTGTATATCCCAGTTCAATGTCTCGAATACTTCGACTTCGAGAGCTGGGTGTTCGTGGACGACGAGCGTGGACGAAATCGTCACACCCAGTCCCTGATGAGTTGAAAGACCACATTTTCAGCGACTATGGACTTCAGCAGGAATATCAGGGCACCTCTGGAGATGTGATATCGCTTGCGTGGAACGAGTCTAATCGGTTTGCGGCGAGCTCAATTGCGATAGCCGACCAACAGAGCATGCAATACAACATGCATCGCAATCTTCTCGTCGGCGACACAGAGCGTGTAGAGGTCAGGGAGCTCCTCGAGCATCATATTCCACGGCCAGAGGTGAGGAGCACAACTAACATCAACTCAAACCACGCTATGCGACAATCGCAAGACCCCAGACTATTCCTCAGTGTGGTGGCGGCCAAATTCTGTCCGCAAGACAGCACTCGGCTCTTTACCGCCGGGATGGACAAGGCGTTGCGGCATTACAATGTTGAACGGGATCAGGTTACATGTCGCTATGCTGTCAAACACACATCTCCCGTTGCCTTGCTATCTATTGGAGCTGGACATGGTCTTGTCGCGACTGGGTGTCACCAGTCATCCAGAAGCATAAACGTCTTTAGCTGCGGGACGCAGAGTTACGACGTCAAACTGGAGCTGTCCCCGCGACAAAGCAATGTCGCGGTCTATCCCTCCGCACTCAAATGGGGCGTAGCGCATCACCACCAAAACTTCCTGTTGGCAGGTTTTAGTGGAGAGGAAGATGTAGTGTCGTGCGCCACAGGCGAGACCTGCCTGTGGGATGTTTCAAGTGGTCAGCGAATACAACTGGGAGGTGCCACTCGGAATGTATTCGACGTAACCTGGAACCCTATACCGAGTTCCTCGTCCATTGCGTTCGCCGTTGCGGGTAATGCTAATGGACACGTCGTGGACAAGGGCATGCGAACGGTTGTACAGTGCTTTGCAGCTGGACAAAAAGGGGGTCGTGGCGTGCTTGATTGGCAGTCTCCATGTTTGGACGTTAACGACCTGGTGTTCTGTCCTTACGACGATAATCTGATAGCTGCCGGAGCCACTAACGGCTGCGTGTACATTTGGGACAAGCGCTCTGCGGATCGATCTCAGCRGCCGCTGCATACCCTTCGACATGGCGAGTCGCTCAACGTGTTAGACCACGACCGGAACGCGGAGGTGGCAGACACTGGTGTTCAGTTCCTCGCTTGGGGGCCTACAAAGAATCGCCTGTACTCTGGATCGTCWGATGGCATCGTCAAAGTATGGAATCCATACAGATCGCCAGATAATGCCCATGTCAGCGACATCTCCGGCCCATCCCGCGATAGATCGGCGGTCATGTCTGGCGCTTTCAGCCCGGACTTCCAAGAGCTGCTTATAGGCACAGAGAATGGCCGAATCAATCTTTTCAAGTCCGGCTCAGATGCAGTCAGTCATAGACGCCAGCAATTCAAAGTCATCCCTGGTCCGGAGCCTGAGAGAGAGCCCGAGAARGAGCAGCAGGAGCCCTTCGCCGCGGCACGGTCCCTGCTTCAAAATTGCGAGATCGAATTGAGACCTTGTGGCGCCATGCCATTTCGCCAAGCTGTTCAGGGGCCCAACTACCAAGGTCCCTYCCTGAATCCTAGCAAGGCATTGAGGCGTGAGGCCGATGAACGCTTAGATCGGGCTAGAGACACGCAACTGCGTCTAGGCGATGAAAATGGTGAAGGCGACTTCACTAAGGCGGCCAAAGAAGTCGACATTGCAGAAGAAGAGGTTACAGATCTTCGGCGTCGAAAAGACCTTGCTCGAACGTTATTACCAAAGGCTGAAGCTTTTCAGCGGAAGCTAGCGGAGTTTGAGGGTGCTAAAAGGGAACTAGAGGCGTTGGTTGGCAGCGTCGAACGTTGTAAGCTTGACTGTGCTGTCCTGCCCCAGCACGATGATGACGACGACGACGATGTAGAGGACTCTGGACGATCAGAGCTGAGGATTCCGGGCTTCATGCAGTTCATTGCAAATGCTTCTCCAAGCGACGAGGTGTCTTCCACCTGTACCGGGTGCACTTCTGGCAGACCCAATATCAACAGCAAAGCTCAAAGGTTCTGCACCGCATGCGTGCTGAAACGAGCACGGTTGACTTCCGCCTGCACAAAGTGTGGCAAGGCTGCTCGCCCAACGACCGAGGAGGGCAAGCCGACTGTGTGCGAGCAATGCGCCTTTGGATGCATTCGATGCGGGATGTCTGTGGTGATCGCGCAAAACTCTGGATCGGTACAATGCGGCCCATGCGGTCTTGAGTGGGAGATGGGAGTCTTGGGATATGATCTGATGCAAACGTTTACGTTGGCTCCGAAGCATGCGATGGAGATCTTGAGGGTTGAGGACGATGAGGACGATCTGATGCAAATTGGCGATGAAGAYAGAGACTTCTACTCCAGGAAATGGGGCGCAACGGAAACGTGCTAGGGTGTGAAGTGCATATGTAATTCCCTTTTCTGAAGAAGATACCAAGAAGATCGTCGCTCGCCCCTTCACAATCACGACAAGCAATTTTACCAAAGCTTTATGAGCCATCAGCGCTGTTGCTCGTGAAGTACTTCTCCCCTGATGATACACTCTCGAAGACTTCTCCACAAGCAGGACGTCATCAGCTATCGCGGAAATGGCGGTCAGTATTGCAGGAGTCTGTTATGCTTATTTGCTTCCTGGCCTACTATTCTCTCTTTTGATCTTATAATGGCGCAAATCGTATTGCTGCAAGGCCATATCAGAGATTTGCCGGGGGTCGTTCAATCATATCCTCGTCAAGCCGTCCTATGCTCGCTCAAACGCCTGATAATGAATGCCAAAGTCTCAATTCTCCTCATGAGTGACAGCCATATCAAGCACTTCCGCCCTGGCCCTGCCTTTCGTTTGCGCACTGATGAAATCGCTGAGCGTCTTGAAGCTGCCCGGCTCGACGAACCCTACGCATTCCCACTCCTCGCCCATGACATCTTGACTCTCGACCTGCTCCACAAGACCCAGAATTATGTCCTTGACGGTCCCCGTCGTTGGTTCCTCGCCTTCGGCTTTTGGAGCCGACTTTACGCTTTGCTTGAGAACGCTGGTTGGACAAGTAATCCTCAGTCGCATCCTTGCTCTCGCCACGGGGATAGGCTGATGGGCAATAAGCGCCTTCATCGCATCCAGCGCCTGCGACTTGGAACTCCTCGTAGTGACCACTCCCGTCCATTTCGCCTTATCTACCACCTTCGCCTCTCCTTGTGCATCCCCACTCCCTTTCGCGGGTGTGCTCGATCCAGAATCTGCCGCTGCAGCACTTTGATCCCGACTCTTACTCCGATCACTACCCTCTACCGCACCTCCCTTCGCCGGAGCCCGTCCTGCTCCGCCTCCCTTGCTGCTCAGTTGATCCAGCGCCTTCTCAATCATGCCCGTCGTGTAGACTCTCTTACTCTTCGGGTCCACAAGTCTCCCCGCCACAATTTCGATGACTTCCTTGTGCACTCTATCCAGTTCCTGCGATCGCTCCTTTTCTCCAACCTGAATCTCGCCCTTTTTGAGGATTTCCAGTACGATGTCATCGCGGCTCATGTTGGGAAAGGCCTTTTTGAGGTCATCATTGGGTGCGACTTGGCCTTTTGAGACATTGATAAAGACGTTGGGGATTTGGAGGACATTGTCTAGATCKGTTTCATTGCCCGCGCGGAAAGACGTTACGGTGTTCTTGTAGCAGGCGATTTCGAAGCGTTTCTTGCCCTGAGGATTTATTAGAATAGTAGCGAGATGCTTGTAAAAAAGAATGCCGGGCTCACCTTCTTCATACGGACCAAGCTGACGTTTGTCAACTTGATCTGGTTGGAAGGCTGATTAATCTGTGCTGACGGCATCTTGTACTGTGATGCCTATAACGTCGTGCTGTGTTTAAAGACTCGTCGAATTCATGCGAACTTTCTCAGAAGATTGCTCATCGCGCTCGATTCGTCTCCACTCTCTCGGCTTTTGGACGGGCCGCCCGAAACCCCCCACGACGACCCTAGCTCTTATCGGGGCGCTAATGACATCGTCTGTGTTCGGCGTTGGTGTGTACCTGACATGTGACCAGCCGCCTTGTCTTGAGCTTCGCCTCTTCGTCCCGGTTCCTGCTTCTTCTCTCCATCCACCACCATCTACTGTTGGCTGGACCATCTTACCATTATCAAATCTCTGTGAGATCCCCAAGAACCGACTCCTGCTTCGCTCCGTCTTGCTTGAAGCACATCCAAGATCTCTCCGCTACTCACCAAGACTCCTGCCGCCTGACTCCGAAACACCGTCAACATGAAGGTCGCAGCATCGGCCCTCTTCGTCGGCGCTGCCGTGGCTTCTATCCCGCAGCAGCAGCAGCCATTGAAAGCTCCTGGAGCTCTCCATGATGTCTTCAAGGCCGCCAGCGACAAGGCATCGTCGTGGTCCAAGCCATTGCAGAACCTSGGGAATGAGCTGAAGCATCTTACCGACGAGGCTCGCTCGACCTGGGATGAGGTCGCCATGATGTTTCCAGAGGCCATGAGCCAGGCATCCTTCTTCAGCACCCCAAAGAAGCACGAACGCAAGCATGACAGCGAGTGGGACTTTCACACCTCTGGCAAGGCCATCGAGGAGATGTTCACCATCAATTCTGAGGGCAAGAAAGAGCGCGAGCTCGATGGTAGCCTCGAGGCTTTCAAGCTCCGCACCAAGAAGGTCGATCCCAAAAGTCTCGGCGTAGACACCGTCAAGCAATACTCCGGGTACTTGGACAACGAAGAGGACGACAAGCACCTCTTCTACTGGTTCTTTGAGTCGAGAAACGATCCGAAGAACGACCCTGTGGTCCTCTGGTTGAACGGTGGCCCAGGCTGCTCATCCCTGACTGGTCTGTTCATGGAGTTGGGACCATCTTCCATCACAAAGGACGGCAAGACCAAGTACAACCCAAGCAGCTGGAACGCTAACGCTTCCGTCATCTTTTTGGACCAGCCTGTCAACGTCGGCTACTCTTACTCCGGTAGCGCTGTTTCCAACACTGTCGCGGCCGGCAAAGATGTCTACGCCCTGTTGACCCTCTTCTTCAAGCAGTTCCCAGAGTACGCCAAGCAGGATTTCCACATCTCCGGCGAGTCTTACGCTGGCCACTACATTCCAGTGTTCGCATCTGAGATTCTCTCTCACAAGAAGCGCAACATCAATTTGCAGTCTGTCTTGATCGGTAACGGTCTCACCGATCCCCTCACTCAATACGAATACTACCGCCCAATGGCTTGCGGTGACGGTGGCTGGCCCGCTGTTCTTAGCGAGCAGGAGTGCCAGAGCATGGACAACTCTCTTGATCGCTGCCAGAGCTTGATTCAGAGCTGTTACGACAGCGAATCTGTCTGGTCCTGTGTTCCCGCTAGCATTTACTGCAACAATGCCCTTATTGGACCCTTCCAGAAGACTGGTCAAAATGTTTACGATGTGCGTGAGAAGTGCAAGGGTGGCAGCCTGTGCTACGATGAGCTTGAGTGGATCCAGGAGTACCTGAACCGCGATGATGTGATGAAGGCTCTCGGTGCTGAGGTGACCAAGTACGACTCTTGCAACTTCGACATCAACCGCAACTTCTTGTTCAACGGCGACTGGATGCAGCCATTCCACCGTCTAGTCCCAGACCTCTTGAAGCAGATTCCAGTGATGATCTACGCTGGTGACGCCGACTTCATTTGCAACTGGTAAGTGGTCACAGTTCGTCGCATTCTCCAGCACAATGCTAACAGTATTTGCAGGCTCGGCAACCTTGCCTGGACCAACGCTCTTGAGTGGCCCGGCCAGAAGGCTTACGCCAAGGCGGAGATGAAGAACCTCACTCTCTCGCAGAGTGACTCTAACGTCGGCTCCGTCAAGTCTTCGGGTAACTTCACCTTTGTCCGCATTCACGCTGCCGGACACATGGTTCCGTACAATCAGCCCGAGGCTTCTTTGGACGCGGTAAACAGATGGCTCGATGGCGAGTGGGTTGAGAAGGCGTAAATGCCCAAATCGACAGATTTCCTTAGTACCTAGATAGCTGTGGTGAAGAAGGCMAAGGCATATGGCATGGCTCACGCGATGTGTAGCATACATTTACGCGCGTTGAGCAATGAAAATCTCCAGCATATCCATCGTCTCATGTGCGCTCTCAGTGCAGCATATCTAGTGTGTACATCCAGGACGGCAATGAACAGCACAACATCATTATTGCCGGCGAACAGTCTCATCAATGCCAGGCGTGTGCCAGGCTCACAGACTTCCTTCAGACTTTGTGATGCCGCAAGACATGGGGAGGAAACCGTCGCAGTTGTAGGTACGGCAGTCAATCTGATCCTGGTCTGGTCTCTTGAGGCTGAGCTGAATAGGTACGATCGAGGGATGCGACGCCACGTGCAAGGGTCCAGCTTCTTCCGCGCGCCGACCACTTCCACCCGAGCCCTGGCGTGCTTGATGCCGCGTCGCTGATGCGTTTCCCCTCTGCACATTGATTGAGCATGTCGCAAACCATGGAACAGACGGATACGAGCAGCAATCACTCGGAGGTAGTGGAGAAGAAGAAGAGCCGCAGGCCACCAAGTATGCAACGAGCGCGAAACGMGTGTGCGAACTGCGAGAAGGAAGGAAGCTGACGACTGCAATGAACAGACAATGCCTTTCGCCAGCAACGACTCAAGGCGTGGCAGCCCATTCTCACGCCGAAAACGGTCATTCCCCTCTTCTTCGGTATCGGCGTCTTGTTTGCGCCCATCGGCGGCGTCCTCCTGTGGGCGAGCTCGACGGTCCAGGAAATCATCGTCGACTACTCCAAGTGCAGCGCCGACGCTCCCCAATGCTCAACGGAAGGGAACTCGTTTTCAGRGATTCCAAGCGGTAGCATCACCACACACTTCAAAAATGTAGTCCCCCCTGCAGATGCGCCGACGTGGTGCAAAGAGACCAAACAGGTTGRCTATGGAGGCGACGACAACGACTTTCTGCAGGTTGACACCACCGCTTGTCGTGTACAATTCTACATTCCAGATGAACTGGCGCCGCCAGTGTTGCTGTATTACCAGCTCACCAACTTCTACCAAAACCACCGTCGATATGTGCAGTCTTTCGATCAGGACCAGCTCAAGGGCAAGAACCGCAGTCCTTCCGACATTCAGGGCAGTCAGTGCGATCCTCTCAGGACAGAGACGCAACCGGATGGCTCGCAAAAGGCATACTATCCGTGTGGGTTGATCGCCAATTCCCTCTTCAACGACACCTTCTTCAGCCCGGTGCAGTTGAACGCCGGTGGTAGTTCTAATGGGAATGTCACATACAACATGACGAACAAAGGAATCGCCTGGTCATCGGATGCAGACTTGTACAGCAAGACAGAAACGCCCATTGACCAGATTGTACCGCCAGAGAACTGGCGTGTGCGATACCCAGCTTGGAACGCGACATTCCCCGTCCCGGACCTCAAGGAATGGGAAGAGTTCCAGGTGTGGATGCGCACGGCAGGACTACCGACTTTCAGCAAGCTTGCCCTACGCAACGACAATGAGAGCATGCCCATAGGCCGATATGAGATGATGATATACGACTGTGAGTGACGGCTCTAGCCTCATTGAAATCCAGGTGTTCACGCTAATACCGTCTCGATCAGACTTTCCCGTAACGCTGTACAGCGGGACAAAGTCAATCCTCATCTCCACCCGCACCGTCATGGGCGGCAGGAATCCGTTCCTTGGAATCGCGTATATCGTGGTAGGAGGGTTGTGCATCATCTTGGGCACTGTCTTCACAATTACTCAATTCATCAAGCCAAGGTCGGTATTCCTCCACATCTCAAATTCAAGACCGCTGCGACTGATACACACAATATAGAAAACTCGGCGACCATACCTACTTGTCGTGGCAAACGGAGCAGCCGAGCTCGGCTACAACTACCGGTCGTGCTCTAAGGAGTAGCGAAGGAGCATGAACGAGAATTTGTCGAATTCCATTGTCCCACTGAAAGCGTTTGGGAGTGGGCGTCTGGCGTTTCAGGCGCAAGCTGAGATGGGAAAGGGTCATCTGAGTATTTGCCTCTCTTGTGCACGCCTTTCTTCACGATCACGAAACAGTACAACGAGTCTATTCTTTCTGACCTATCTGGCATTGTGCAACAACAGGAACGTGGCTGCGTGGTTCTTTGATCTTGTTCTGGCCCGTGGCGTCCTGGCGATCATCGTTCGGTTCATCTAGCATCGCGCTTACGATTGCCAGCTGGGCATTCGATTGGTTCTCATGATCGATTCTGCTTACGGTATAATTAGTCGGTCTCGACTCCGAGCGCTCTCGAAGCATACCGAACTCCTGTTCTTCGGTCTGGTTTGGCCGCCGACCCGCCTTCCTGGTCTTTGTCACTTGCGGCTCTGCTGGCTAGAACCCGCGTTCAAGACGCAAACGTACAACGCTCAATGTGGTTTCCCCACATGTTGAGTGCCAGCATTGAGTACTCAAAGCTAGGCGTGCAGACGCTGTCTAATCATGATTTATCTATAAACTTGCCACATTCCACAAGGCTACAGCATTACAACTTGCAAGAGCAACTACTTTCCTAATCATCGTCGATCTCTTTCTCAATCTTTTCCACACGACCAAGGCAGAGATCGACTAGATGAAGAGCTTGATAACTATCGTCTTGGTCGCGTTCGCTGTGGTGGCGTCGGCGGCTTTGAACGGCAACATAACACATTTTGTCGATCCGGCAACAAATCTGACCATCAAGCACTTCAACTGCGGCGTCAGCAGAGCATCAGCGTCGAAGCACTATAACGAGACTATCCGTTTTCTATCTCGCAATACAAGACACAGCCAGATTGGAATTGGCACCCGCGCTCCTGCCGTTGTCAAACGGCAGAAGATTTCTCCAGCTCTAGTCATCAACACGTACCTCCACCTCCTCACAACCACTGCGAAGGCCGGGACCGTAACCAAGAAGCAAGCAACTGCACAAATAGCGACGTTGAACCGAGCGTACAAACCTATCGGTATCACTTTCAAACTCATAAACGTTTCCATTACCACCAACGATGCGTGGGCCGTGGCGGAGGGATCAAATATGGATGCGGTTAAGGAAGCTCTGCGTAAAGGCTCCTACGCCGACTTGAACCTCTACTTTCACTCAGACCTCACAGGTGGCATCCTCGGAACTTGCACTCTCCCCTCCCAGGTCACCGCTGGCATGGCACGTTCTCAATACGCTTCGGACGGATGCAACATCAACGCGAACACTATGCCCGGCGGGGCGATGACTGGTTATAACGCGGGTATGACAGCTGTCCACGAGACAGGCCACTGGCTGGGCCTGCTCCACACTTTCGAGGGGTACTCTTGTACTGGCGATGGTGATTCCATTGCGGATACACCCATGCAGGCTACAAGTACTGATGGATGTCCTTCGGAGCCTGCCAAGGACAGCTGTCCTGGTGTAACAGGAGTCGATGTAAGTTTATTTGCAAAGATGACGTTCATGCGATCGGTGGAAGTCTTACTGACCTTCTCTACAGGCCATCCACAACTACATGGACTATAGCAGTGATTCTTGCTACACAAGCTTCACGCCTGGCCAAGTGACTCGCATTGGCACTCTTTGGAATCAGTACCGGAAAGGATTTTGAACGTACGGTACTATCGTTGCTTGAAGTTTGCGAATAGCGTAGGAGTTACGGTGCACATYATCTCATGTTTAAACATTGTACATATCGATTGCACAGCATTGCTGACACGAGTCTCACATTTCGATGACTTGATCTTATCCAAGACATGGTTGGCGACCTTATCAAAAGGTTCGCCCCAAACTTAAAATTGCGCCTCCACTTTCCGCCTAGCAGCAAGTGACCTTGGACCGCCTAGGCCTTTTCCAACCGCACCGCAGTCCTACCGCTCGCGTGGCATGACGCCCGCCGAGAAAGTGATAACTATCGGTCGTTACCTCTTGCGTAGAGATACACATGTTTCGTTCATGATTACATCCCCTGTAACTATTGCCGGTATAGATACTTGGGGATTCCCGCTTCCCTCTTTCGTCACCTCTTAGGACCTCACTTGCCTTTTTGTCTGTCTGAAGAAGAATTTGTTACTGGATCAGCTTTCGATAATATGGAGACCGTCAAACGACGACTGTCCTCCGCCGGAGCGCGGCGGAGTGAATCTATACATGCCACGAATGCGGACGCTGATCTTGCGAAGATGGGCTACAAGTCTGAATTACCGCGGAGCCTTTCTATGATCTCAATCCTTGGAATGTCCTTTGCGATCATGGCCGTGCCTTTTGGATTATCGACGACGCTATACATCACACTGGTCGACGGACAAAGCGTAACGATTCTCTGGGGCTGGGTTTTTGTCTCGTTGATTTCGCTATCGATTGCTGCGTCTCTGGCTGAGATTTGCGCCGTCTATCCTACTGCTGGCGGAGTGTATTACTGGAGCGCCATGATGTCGACTAAGAAATACGCGCCGATCGCTTCTTGGTAAGAGATGGGGGGTAGAAGGCATGGGAGAGTCGAGGAATGTTTCTTTGACTACCCCTACGCCTTTGTCCACGTTGAGACTACCGGGGACATAGCTAATGGTCTGTCTAGGACAACGGGCTGGTTCAATCTAGTTGGAAACTGGACGGTCACCCTTAGCATCAACTTTTCCGGCGCTCAGCTTATTCTCAGTGCAATCTCCCTTTTCAACGAAGATTTTGTCGCGAATGCATGGCAGACTGTGCTGATGTTCTGGGCTGTTATGCTGGTATGCTTTCTTGTCAACGCTTTCGGATCCGCATACCTGGACCTTTTCAATAAGATATGCATCTACTGGACTGCGAGTTCCGTCCTGATCATCTTGATAACACTGGTCGCCATGGCCGATAACTATCGCTCCGCTGAATTCGTCTTCGCACACTTTGACGCCAGTCAATCCGGCTGGCCGGATGGCTGGGCTTTCTTCGTCGGACTGTTACAGGCTGCATACACCTTGACAGGTTACGGATTAGTAGCATCGATGTGCGAAGAAGTGCAGAACCCCGCGCGAGAGGTTCCAAAGGCCATGGTCCTGTCTGTCGCCGCTGCAGGCCTGACTGGACTGATCTACTTGATCCCTCTCCTGTTCGTGCTCCCGGATATCATGGCACTGCAGGCAGTGGCCAGCGGACAACCCATTGGTACGCTTTTCAAGCTTGTGACAGGCTCCAAAGCAGGCGGGTTTGGTCTGCTGTTCTTGATCCTAGGAATCTGGTTCTTCGCAGGCGTCGGTGCTTTGACCGCCTCAAGTCGCTGTACATACGCATTTGCTCGCGACGGAGCCATTCCAGGAAGCCGATGGTTCGGAACGACCAACGCCAAGCTGGACATTCCTCTCTGGGGCCTAGTCCTTTCGACGGTTGTGGATTGCTTGCTTGGGTTGATCTACTTTGGCTCTACAGCAGCCTTCGGCAGTTTCACTGGCGTCGCCACGATTTGTCTGTCTTGTGGCTATGGTCTCCCCATTTTGGTTTCTGTGCTTCGGAAACGCAAGATGGTGAAGCACTCTGCATTCCCGCTGGGAAAGTTTGGCTACGCGATAAACATCGCCTGTCTTACCTGGATCGTATTAGCAGTCGTGATTTTCTGTATGCCGGTCAGTCTACCGGTTACAGCCAGCTCCATGAATTACGCTTCAGTAGTATTCATGGGTTTCGCGGCGATCAGTCTTGGATGGTATTTCATTAGGGGAAGGAAGACGTTTACTGGACCTCCAGTGGCGGCAGACGCTGATCCAACTCTTGAGGGTAAGCCTCATCCGGTCGACGGGGATGGTGAGCTTGGATATGATGTTGACGAGCCTTTGAAAGTGTCGAGCCACAGCGACAGCGGGGCAAAGTATAGCTGAAGCGTTGCAGGAAATCGATGATGAATACGAAAGAGGTCAAATCAATAGTATAGCATCAGAAATCTTCCATATCACTTGCTGTTCAGTTCGACGACCATCGGTTGACGAGTCTGGAATCTCTATCGTCAGCTCATCGCACGCCGATTCCGCTGCGGCGGACAGCGGATGCTGGAGAGAAGACGCCGCCTAAACGAATCCACACCATGGATGAACTCAAGGAAGCTGTCGGATCGTGACCGTTGCGCAGGGTGTAGAACGGATGTGCTCGTGGTGTGTTCTGTGTGCTTCCCGCCAATCTCGAGATAACGAGCTCTTCCACTCGGAGGTCTGATGGGATCATTATGTCTTGCAAGACGGAATCCATAACGGTACCGGTGGACCGTCCGCCGTGCGTCATAATCCAGCCGTGGTGAAGGAGAAGCTGGATCGACTACACCTGTAAACTGAGCAATTGAGTGATGTTGTTGGGACAAGAGTGTCTCCCCTCCTTGGCTGCATGCTCCTCGCAGGTCCCCGGCTACGTCTCTCACGCCGAGCAGTTCGCGGCCAAGGGTGTGCAGGGCATTTACATCGTCGCCATTAATGACGCATTCGTCACACAGGCCTGGAAGGAGAAGCTCGGCGTTTCGAACCCAATCGTGCACTTCCTCGCTGACGACACTGGTGATGTATGATGCTGTAGACCATGTGAAGAAGTGGAGATGCTGACCATGATCGTAGTTCACTACCGCCGCGGGCATGGCCTTCGACGCTGCTGGTCTCCTCGGTAACACTCGCTCGTCGCGCTACGCCGCCATCGTCGAGAACGGTGTGGTCAAGTCCATCTTCGTCGAGGACGAGGCTCCCAGCGTTACCGTAGCTTTGCCGAGAACGTCTTGCAGGCTTTGAACTAGATTCAGGATGATATGGAATGATGGGTGACACGAGATGACACGATGATGATACCCTTTGCAGCTGTTGAAGGGATGGGATGGATCAAGCCTCGAAGTTTGCTTCAATCTCAACTTAGATGCTTTGCATGAACGTACCTCGAAAATCCATCTCTTCTTTTCACGGTATCTTTGTATTGCCCGGTTGCAGTCCTGCTGCTTCAAGACGCGGTCGAGAGACGTCCAAAATGACAGTTGCTGGTTCTCCGCGCCACGACTCGAGGATCACGCTGGTAACAAGCTAGATATGACCACAAAACAGGCGCATGCTGTCGAGGGTCCAGTGTGCCTTCGAGCGAGATCCTTTTCGTTATGATCCGAGWAAGGACGACGTCTCTGACTGTTGTGGAAGGGCAGTCCAGGTACACTAGACTTCAGTTTCACTGTCCCTTGGGTGTCACGGTTCTCCATATTTCGAGACATGTTGTGCGTCCACCGTGACTGCCTTGTTCGTATCACATCTTGATGGCAGGCGCGTCTTACTGATCCTCTCTCTGGAGTTTTCTTTGAACATTTTGTTGAACATGAGCAGAGGATGAAACAAAGAGTCGGAGACGAAGACGCACCCCACGCGAGTAACTTCCGCGCTAGAATCACGCGCCTCAAGCTTCCATCACGTGTGTGCGTGACGATGATATGATGGTAAAAGGCGCAAACTAGAGAAGCGCGGCTACAAATTCGCTCACATCGCTGCTCGGTTCCTTCACAGCGGAGCAGCGCTCTTTGGCCATCTTGCTGCATGTTGTTCAGTGMATAATGGCGCCGGCGAGGAAGAAAACGAAGACGGAACCCGCCGATAACGAGACATTGCCACCGATAGAGCCCAGACATGACGATGGCGGAAACACAAAGAGTGGAACCGGTGAAAAGTCCACTTCTACCCCCGGGAAAGAGCACACACGTGCGGGGAGCTGGTATTCAACCGCCGCGTCTCCATGGCGAAGTGGGACTGCCAGCAAAGCTGCCGTCCTTGTAGCACAGGTCGCCAGAGAGAGCATTTCAGTCGCCCAGGGCGTGAGCTCTTCTAGCAGTGAAGCTAGGCAATCAGGAGAAGTCAAGTCGGACGAGGAAGGTAATACGAAAGCGAGACGGCCCTCGCAGAATGTGAGCAAAAGCTTCAAGGGGACAACCTCACGTAAGAGCGTACCTCTCRTGGCGGAAGCGACCAAGGTGCATGCTACGAGCAATCTTCCCAGCGTACCCAAAGGTAGGAAGACCATGGGCGAAAAGAGCGGCGGGGCCAAACAGTTGGCAGTGCAAGAGGAGCGCAAGGAGGTGAAGGACGGAGGAGGCGAGAGGAAGGAGACCGTGGTTGAGGAGGCACCCTTGCCTCCCGAGCCCGAGGCTGAGACAATGCAGGATGTTGATCTCAAGGACGAGGTGAAAGACACAGAATTGACGAGTGTGAGGACTAGCTCTGGGACGTGGTTCGGCTGGTGGTCCAGGCCGGACGACTATGGTAGCGATGTGGATAAGAAAGACGGTGGGAAAAGCGCGACCAAGGTGGCATTGGATGCTGCTGTAGATCTAGATGCTACAGGGAYACCTTTACCAGGGACGCCGGAAGACGAAGCGACAAGGACCATTGCTCAGCCGGACGCTATCGTTGAGGAGGAGGACGCTACAGGAGCTCTCCAGCCCGAAATGAGTGTCAACACGTCCTCGGGCAAATCCTGGTTTGGACTATGGAGCAGCAAACAGAACCAACAAGCTGTGGCCGAAGAGCAACAGATGCGGGAGTCTGAGGAGAGGGATCTCAACGAGGAGCAGCCTGCTATAGAGGTCACAGCTGATCCTGGCACAACAGCCGAGGACAAGACTTCGGCAGAACCCAACGTTACCACAAGAGCGAAAGACAGTGACAATAGCGATGAGCGACCACGATCTTCGGGGTGGGCGTTCTGGTCCAAGGAGCCGGCTCCATCGGCAGATTTAACGCAGAAGCAGATCGGTGAGCTGGCTGTTGCTGATACACCTAGTCAAAGCCACCCCGAAGCTGCACAGTTTAACGAGCAGCGCGAAGATCGTAAACCTGAAGGGCTTGAAGGGAAGCGCAATAGCTCTTTGCTTCGCCTAAGGCCAGGCAACAACAAACGGTCGAAGGCTCTTTCAGGGGAAAACACGGCAGTTGCCACTCCAGACGAGTCACAGTCTCAGCCAACGCCAATCACGTCAGGCCGTGAGACACCCGTGGAAGTGCCAGCGAAGGCCGTGAGAATCGAGAACGAAGTTCCACAATCCGTCCAGCGGGGAAAGAAATCAGATGTTCACCATCGTCYCAATCTCATTCTTCCGACATTTCGTGACACATACCCTCTTTCCTCCGCCCCGGGATTGATTGACCGCCTGACCTCATACGTTGGCCAAACGCTCCACATATCGRGCTATGAACCTCCCAGGGCTGCGAATCATCCTTTCATCAACCCTACGCCGCCCAAGATACGCAAGGCCATYGCGATCGGCGTTCATGGCTTCTTCCCTGCTGCATTTCTGCATAGATTCGTAGGACAGCCGACAGGAACTTCGATTCGCTTCGCCAACTATGCAGCTGCGAGCATCAAGAGTTGGTGTGCAGAGCACCAACCCGAGATCAAAGGTCTGGAAGTTGAGAAAGTTTCACTCGAGGGAGAAGGTTACATTTCTTCACGAGTCGACACGCTTTGGAAACTTCTCCTAAACTGGCTGTCTCATCTCAGGTCTGCTGATTTCATACTGATCGCTTGCCACTCCCAGGGCGTTCCGGTCAGCATACAACTTATCGCGAAGCTCCTGCAGCTCGGGTGCCTCAGTCCGAACGTGAGAATCGGAGTCTGTGCAATGGCCGGCATTAACCTTGGACCATTCACTGAGTACAAGAGCCGCTTCCTTGCGGGATCTGCTTCCGAACTTTTTGATTTCGGTGACAGCGCTTCAAAAGTCTCAGTCGCCTACGCAGATGCGCTCGACATCTGTTTGCGCCACGGCGTTCGAATCACCTATGTTGGCTCTCTTGATGATCAGCTTGTCAGTCTGGAGAGTGCGCTTCACGCGCCGGTAACACACCCGTATGTCAGCCGCACGGTGTTCGTTGATGGAAGAGTTCACACCAGCAATTTCTTGATCCACCTCGTCGTTTTCGCTGCCAAATTACGGAACTTGGGGGTCAGTGATCATGGACTGCTTCGCGAGCTGAGCTCACCTCTAGCTGGCTCAATTGTGGGCGGAGAAGGGCATTCGCGTGTTTACGACGACCCTGCGGTCTACATGCAAGCTATTGAATTCGCACTGGAAAGTACAGACGTACAGGCTCCTGTCGTCCCACCCAAGGGAAGGCAAGCCTCGCCTGATGCTACGCCGGATGACAAACGCCGAAGTCTTGACGGAAATAGGAGAGCTGGTCAGGCGGGCTATCCAAAGAACATGACTGCTGCGAACCACATGCGACGTGGGAGTCTTTCCTCGCTGAACTTGGCAGGGACAGGGATCGCACCGACCACCGCAGCCTATGGAGCACCCATTGGAAGTGCTGCACCGGCCGAGAAGAACCCCTTTGTCCTTCCTTGGGCTGTTAGAGGAATGCTCTCCGAGGATATAGTGAAGCAGGATCCTCGACTTCAGCAAGAGGTCAAGGAGCTCATTGGGGAGTTTGAATCTTGGAGACCTGTCAGTAAAGGGCTGAAGGATGTGAGATGGAGACTCGAGGGTGTGAGGAGTTTGCTGTAGATGTTTTGTGAGTGAAGGCACTCCAATGACCATTAGCGAGCGATTGGTGGATTAGAACACGCGAAGGTGATGGGAAGAATGGTGGTTTTTATTTGGGACAMGGGACACAGGACTCATTGCGAGCGTTTACAGCGAGAGCGGGCATAGCGAATAGACTCCTTTTGATAACGTCAAGTTGTTTGCGTCCACATTTCGACCAATCTTGCACAATGTTCTCTCTCGGTACAATCGTTGATTTTGGACAAGTTAGTAGCCACGCAATTGGTAGAGCTGCTCATCAAAAGGCGGAAATACACGTTCCGGCTGAAAACTGTCGCATGCCTTAGTGGGCGAACTGCACATTGATAGCTTTGAGAGGAGAAGAGAGGTGCAAGAAATCCTTTGAACATTCCCATCATAATGTTTGTGGCCTTTCCATCGGAATCTATATGCTTTTACCATTGCCGTTGACATCTATCGATACATCTCCGAGCTCCCGCGTCGGAAAGCCCTCGGGACTATGCGTAGCCGTCAAAACCGGAAGATCCTCAAAGTGTACTTTTGGTCCCGAGTAGTTCTTTTGCCCATCCACAAACCACTGGATGAGAGAGATGATGAAGACTACAGCGAAAGCAACAATGCAGTAGTTCATGTTTGAGCCGCTCACTGGGAGCTCTGGCGGGAAGACGAACAAGACGGTTGTCACAATGACAAAGGCAACTCCGAGGATGTTGACTGACCAGCCGAGCCATTCCGGAAGCACAAAGGAACGGGTTGGAGGAAGCATCCGACGACCACGGAGTAAGTTGATGGCGACCGGAATTCCGTAGGAGACACCTAGCGATACCACAGACGCCGAGACGATTGCGTTGAATGCGCTGCTTGAGCCGAGGAAAATGAGTCCGAAGATGACTACCACGACCACGGTGAGACCGAGCGCCTCAAGAGGCACATCGAGCTTTTTGTGGACGCGGGAGAATATCYGGGAATATGGCAGCCCGCCATCTCGAGCGAATGCTAGCACATTGTCAGTGGATGTCACAGGGAGATGAGGCTGCGAGTCTTACCATAAGTCATTCGAGATGAAGTGGTCATGATGGAGGTGGTCGCAAATAGCAGGCAGACCAAAGGGAATATGAGCAGGCAAACAGTGCCGGCGTTGCTATTTGTGGCGTTGAATCTAATGAGATCTCGTCAGTAGAGGCACCTTTCTGCAGTCAGGTTGTGGAATGATTCGTACATGATTTGATTTAATGGCCCAGCTTTCGAATTAATAACCTCGGTGATATCTCCAGCAACGAAGAGTAAACTCGACAAGAAGACAAACCCGGTAAAGAGTCCAATCAAGACACAGTAGATCATGATCTTCGGTCCTTCAATCGCAGCATTGGGAATCTCTTCGATCATGTGGGCGGTGGCATCGTATCCAGTAAGGCCAAGACTTCCCTGAAGCAAGCCCAGCATCCAGGCGATCCCGTCCGGCCATCCTGTCGTGTTGATGAAATTCCGGTAGACGAATTCTCCGCTGCTGTAATTAGGAGAGGCACATGACAGCACAGTGATACATATGATGATGAATCCAGAAATACTCCAGATGATTGCTGTCTTGTTCACCAAAGGTAAGATCGAGTTTCCAAAGGCATTCAACAATGCTGCAAAGGTGTTGTATCCGATGTATATGAGGAATTGGTGCCACGCTGGTGGCTCATAGAAGGGATGATACAGGTGGATGATGCCAATGATGATCTGGCTGCCGAGTAGACCTCCTGTAGCGACTAGAGCCATCCATCCAAAGCAGTTGATCCAGCCAGTCACCCACGAGAGGATTGGTTTCCAGCTATCCCATGCGATGATATGTACCCAATGATACTGGCCTCCAGCGGTCGGATAGGCCGATAGAAACTCTGCCAGTGATGCAGAAATGCATAAGTTGAAGAATCCCGCTGTAACGAGGCCCCAAATGACCGAAGTGGATCCACCAGAGGGCAGAGCCAAGCTCATCGATGTTGATAGTGCGGTCCATGAGTTGAGAATTGCAAAGGCGAGGCCCAACATCTGAGCAAATCAGCATACATCTTCATCATCAGAGGCCGAGGGTAGGCCTTGAGTTCCATGCTTGTCACTCACAGAAAGAGGGCTGAAATTCCTCTTCAATTCCTGCTGGATTCCCAAAGCAGCCAGATGGTCATCGTCGGCCACGAGGCTCTGCCGTCTAGAAGCCATGACTTTGAATTCAACTTCGAATATGAATTCGAATCGAGGTGGGACTCCTCGTCGTTCGCAAAGGGAGTCTGAGGAACAACGCCCTACATGCGGAGAGAGGCGTGATCCATTTAAAGTTGCCTCTATCGGCATTATCGGCCAATGAATGGGCCCTGCCTTCGCTTGACACATTCACATCGGTAAGTTTCTCTCATGGTTCGGCCCTTTGGCCTAAGACAGATTGATCAATCTCCCATCCTTAGTATGCTGACACGCTATGCTAGCTCTCACTCTATACACAGTCGCCTTCAACACGCGATAGACTGATCTGTCCCACCGCCCGATCGCGGGGAATGGGATTGCCGCGACTTGGCATGATGGCTTGGAAATGCTTGTCCGGATCAAACTCAAAGTCCAGTATCGGAAGGGATTGCCAGAATGGGCGATTTGCCTTGGCAGATGTTCCAGTCTACAGCTGGTGGAGCTCTCTATGCATCAGAGCGGGTTGACTGGAATCTTCAAATCTCTCACCTCGCGTCGATTGGCTAACAGCCTTGCTGGATGCTGGGCGCCTCTCGGTCTCGTAGTCCCTTCAATGTGTCACGATGCCGTTCACGTAGGAGCGGTCGGCATATTATCGCGACAGTGCCGTCGAAGTACGACAACCGACCACTGCGATACGGGCCTGCACACTCTCTGGGCTAACGGCGTCCATGCTTCATCACATGGATACACACCGAAGTCTAGGACTCTTCCAGCTAGAATCGCATCCTTTGGGCATGGCCAATGCGAAGATAAGAAGCATCAGGGTTTTATTCGTAGTCGCGAAGGGCCGTCTTTTTGCAGCTTGCCGGGAAGCAATTTGTGATATGGCGACGCCGGGAATTTGTGTCACAGCCAATGCGAATTGAGGAGGTACAAGGTAGAATGTCTCTTTGCAACGGACATTATTCCTGACAATCAAAGCTCCTCGTTCGCTGAATGCTTGCAGAAGGGGTTCACTGCCAAAGCTCGAATGCCAGCTCGAGAGAGCTGAACGACCAATCGACGCTTCAAGCTTCCCCACGCGTAGGCTTCCATTCTTCCAGCAGGCGTGCAATCGAATCTCRAGCTGTAGGGCGCATCTCCGCCCTCTATGTCGAGACGCTACCGCAAGACGACGTGAGGTCTGGTGTCGGGGAGGTTCGGGTCTCACTGCGAGCTTTCCATCAACAAGTAATCTCCGCTATCTCTGGAGCGATCTTCACTTTGATGAGACGAGGTATCAAAGTCGCAGTTCCAACCTCGCCCTATGAATCAGGGAGGCTATAGAGCAGAGATAGTAGATGGAAGCTCGGACTGCGATTCTGCGATCCGGCATTGCTCGCCTCGTCAAACGCCTTGGAAACACGTTCGAGGCCATCCAAGATGGATACCTACGATAATGCAGCGTTCAGACCCTTGGAAGAATCCTTCTACAAGGTGTGACATCGMATGTTATGTCGCCTCGGCTCGTTGCGTGATGCATTGATGGTAGACGGAAGGTGTCTCCTGTCAGGCGGTTCGGCGTCGACGTAGAAGAACAGGTAGTATTTGGCTAGATGCTTGTAGGGCAGATAGTACCTTTGTTTGCCTCTCAGTCGGAATTCCGTTTGTAGTTATGAAGCGCCTAAGGTAGATAGGAACTACTAAGGTAGGTAAGGTAGGTACACGGAGCCCCGAGCGTTCTTCAGACGTCGCCCCGAAGTGGGATGTGATGCGAGGTGGAGAGAAGAATGATGACCAATAGAATCGAGAGAAACGTAAGGGGTGCGTAATCACTCCCGGGATTATGGGACCACCCGGCCTTCCCGCTGCCGATGAAATCATCCCTGCCTCATCGTAAAATACGAGACATCCGGAAACACCGGCAGACATCGAACAAAACCTGGCGAGGATTATTAGACTCGGACCTCTCGTTGCAGGATGGCGGGAAGGATGGCGCACTGCCACTTTCCATGCGCCATTGCGTAGACCTTGAGATACAACAATGTCGACGACGGCGGAGAGCAGCTGAACCAGAACAATATATACATCACCAAGAGCCTGCGCTCGTCATCCTTGCTGGGATTTCCAATCTGCGATAATGATGGACGCCACCGCAACAACTCGGCCTGCGAGCCGCCGGGCACTTGCTGACCTTCAATACAATTCCATCATTGCAGACCAGGCAACTTCCTCTGATGAGGAATCTCCAGGCTCGCGCGAAATTCGCGGGGAGCAGGCCCGAACTGCGATAGGCGTTTCAATTGGACGGGAGCAGACCAGATTTACCTCGCCCAATACGCCCGCAAATGAGAAGGCCGCAGCTATAGAAAGGGAAGGCGGTTTCTTCGGAACGGTGCTTGATGGCACAGCTGAAGGCTTTCCCGAGACTGTAGATGATGATGACGATGAAGAAGATGAGCGCGAATCTGCCCAGCGAAACCAGGTGGGCTCATCGAGCAGACCAGGCGCGAGGATACCTTCTCCATGGCGCGTTCCAGATCCCAGGCAATTCGGTACCCAGCGATCCAGCAAAACTAAATCCATATTGCATGCTGGCTTCTTCGGCCGGAAGCGCTCCTGGTCGGGTCCAGATTCGTGGTTATCTTCCTTGCCAAAAGGTTTCACTTTTTCGTCCTCTCGTGAACAGTCCAAAGAAGTTCGAAAAGTTTCGAGTTCACCCAGACGATCCACTCTATACACTGAATCGCGAACTTCACCTCAAGATGCGAGCGAGCCCGAGTCTTTCAAGCAGAGCGAGGAGGCACGGGCAGCCGTGGGGACTCTGCCCACGAACTACCATCTCCAACGCATCAAATCGGGCACGACGAGGCCACCACAGCTTCGAAGGTCTACCTCCGACAACTCACTCGTCACGCAGCGAACGCTTTCGATGGTATCTTCTTTGGGCGATGATACTCGCTTCGAGCACATCTCGGAACAGGTGTAAGTAGCATCAAGTCATCTCACGGCTGATTTCGCATGATGCTGACGTTTCCCTCGTTTTTAGAAACAGTAGATTCAAAGCGATAAAGGACAGTCTACAGGACTCGAAGATTAATCTACCCAGCATGCCTTCCATATCGAGCTTCAGCGTCTCTAGCTTTACACCCGACTTTATGAACCGTGAACGTTCAAACTCGTTATTCGCAAGGCCATTGAACAGCGAGTCATCCGACAGTTTACCTCATCGAACACGGAATCCTCAGAAACCTGTCGATCCCCTGACAAGACAGCCCTACTCGTCTGCGAAAGCAGCCATGTCAGAGAGCTGGGACAAATCAAGCATCGAGCATCCACATTTCAGCCAAGCACTAGAACAGCTCGAGGGCGACGTTGTGATACTGGGAGGATATCGAGGTGCGACTACTCCAGCTTCGACACCACACAGCGCGCTGACTTGCCACAGGTTCAATTTTGAGATCAGCAGAGCCGCCGCATCGTCAATTATGGGTTCCAATCAAAGTCGGATTGAACCTTCGCAAGGTAGATCTCGAGTTGGCAATCGATGAAGATGGTGATGAGCGTGCGACCGAGACCGTAATCCCCGGTGGTATGCTGAGTCACATAGGACCAATTGACATCTCACGGAGGCTTTTTAAGCGTCTTCGATCATGTGAGAATGCTCGTTCCGGGAAGCTCAGAGTGCACGACTACGGATACGATTGGCGTCTTCACCCTGCCCATCTGAGCGCACAATTGCTCAAATTTCTTCAAACACTACCAAGCAATCAGCCCGGCGTGGCCAATTCTGGACGTGGAGCAACGGTTCTCGCGCACTCGCTTGGTGGTTTGATCACTCGTCACGCGGTGAATCAACGTCCAGAACTCTTTCGAGGCGTGGTATACGCCGGAGTGCCAACTACATGTGTAAACATTCTCGGGCCGTTGCGTAATGGCGATGAAGTCCTCATGAGCTCCCGTGTCCTCACAGCACAGGTCAATTTCACCATACGGACCTCTTTCGCACTTCTTCCTCTCGACGGAAGATGTTTCTTTGACAAAACAACAAAGGAAGAGTATCCTGTGGACTTCTTCGACCCGCAGACATGGATTGACAATCGCTTGTCGCCTTGCGTTGGCAGACCGCTGCCACCACTTTCTCCGCCACCGAAGCCTACGGGAATTTCTGGCTATGTCAATTCGGTCACCAGTGCATTCCCAAGCTTCTCTCTTCCTCGTCGAAAGAGCGTCTCTAGCCCGAGGATTCCAGGCGACCTATCAAAAACCACTGCTGTTGGAGGTGTAGAAGCGCCGGACACGATGGGATCCAACGCGAAAAGTAGCGATGTTGCCATGGCAAGTGGGAACATAGCCACGGATACTGATCCGAACGATGCCGATGATGAGGAACATCAACCTGCTTCGGTGCGCACAGCCGTAACTCTTCCTCGGGAAGAAGCCATCGCGTACCTCACCAGAACACTGGCCACGGTTAAGAAATTCAAGGAGGAGTTGTTCTTCGATCCGAAACACGACGCTGCGAACCTTTATCCGCCAATCGCGGTAATATACGGTAAGCATCTCAGTGCATGCCGGGCTCCGTTGCGTGGATTTCTCATTCCGCCTTTCGTGCTAACACTTCATGCTACAGGGAAAGATACTCCGACTGTGTTTGGTGCTAAGATCGATGGTAGAGAGGGTATGAAGCATGCAGATTCGTACGACGAACTAGCATTTGCTAGCGGTGACGGTGTCGTCCTGGCAAAGGCAGCAATGGCTCCGGAGGGTTACAAAGTAGCAAAAGGTGGTGTCGTAAGCTCTGAAAGAGGACATGTGACCCTTTTGGGCGACATGGAAGCTGTAGGGAAATGCTTGAATGCCATCATCAAGGCCAGAAGAAGAGGTGTTGGTGTAGGATCAGAAGATGTTGGTAGATGATATGTTGTATAGTCAATGTTTAACATACACTGTAAGTTTTCGAACGACCATCCGGCACTACCTAGTATGTACATGCATGCAATACTATACCTGCGTCTTGGAGTTTCGCGCTAGTCCGATCCACGGCGCACCAGACCGCAACATGGACTTTAGTGGGCCAAAATTACATCTGGGCCCAACTTCATCGCCTGCTCAACGTGGCAGCGAACATAAATAATGTCTTTGTATCATGAAGCCGCAGAGATTCTGACTGCAGCAAAGAAAGATGGAGGGTCTCTCAAGTCTCTAGTGTTTGGCCGCAAGACTTGGAAAACCGATGGAAGAATTCTCTTTGCCCTGACGGCAGAGGCCGCCAAATGGAGCACCGTTCTGTCCGAAGTTGTCGAGAAGAGCGGGATTCTCAAAGTTGAGAAGAATGTTGGTCTACAGGAACCTTTTAACAAATCGATCAACGATTGCTGACAACGACGCGAAGCTCACGCCAATCCTGGCCCTCCTTCTCACCCACGATCTTCTCCTCGCCAAAAAGGGAGTCGCGTTGCCACAGACTCACGGTCTCAATGCTATCATCAGCCGGCACAAAAATCGACTTTCTGCAGAGCTGACCAAGCTGARGATCCGGCTTCGTCTTGCTTCGCTCGATGAGCTTCGAGCTCATGTCAACTCGGAAAATGCCGGCGATGTTCAGATGAATGAAGATGGCTCGGCACCCTATCGACATCCCCGATGGATACGAGTCAACACGCTGAAAGCTACACTAGAGGACGAATTGGCCACAACGTTTGCAGGCTACACCAAGGCCAGGAATCTTCAAGAGATAACCCACGCAATCCCAGGAAGCCGTGTTCTCTTCATCGACGAACATGTGCCGAATCTCATCGCTACCGTTGGTCCCGAAGATCCATCCAGCTTCAAATCGTACAAGACCGGTCGCTTCATATTCCAAGAAAAGGCCTCTTGCTTCCCAGCTTACCTGCTTGATCCTAAGCCGGGTGAGGGCGACGTGATCGATGCGTGCGCGGCACCGGGGAACAAGACCACACACCTGGCTTCAATCCTGGCCGGTCCTGCTCCTTCTGAGGACAGTGCCACAAAAAGTCGCGTCACGGCGTGCGAAAAGGATGCCGAGCGTTCCAAGACGCTCGACAAGATGGTGAACTTGGCCGGTGCCAACAAAAATGTAGTCATCAAAGCAAAGCAAGACTTCCTCCGAATCGATCCCAAGAAGAAAGACTCGGCAAATGTTGTCGCACTGCTTTTGGATCCCAGTTGCTCTGGAAGCGGGATTGTAGGCAGAGATGAAGCAAGCGTGACGGTACACCTTCCATCAGCCACTGCAGAGGATTCGGCACCCAAAGGCAAGAAGCGGAAACGGAGCAGTAAACCAGCAAAATCGGAGCCAGTGCCAGAGCCGGAAGCACCTGTCGCCATCGCCGAAGAAGAGGCCGACGAAGTGCCTGAGGATGGCTCGAAACTGAAGGCCAGATTGGAAAAGCTGTCTACTTTCCAGCTTCGGCTTCTGCAGCATGCAATGGCATTCCCAGCAGCTAGACGGATAACCTATTCGACTTGCTCTGTACACGCAGAGGAGAACGAACATGTCGTTGTGAAGGCCCTACTGTCTGATGTTGCGATACAACACGGGTGGAGCATCATGAAGCGATCCAATCAAGTTGACGGTATGCAGAGATGGCATAAGAGAGGACACGAAGCAGATGCACAATTTGCTTTATCAGAGACCGGCTCCTCCAAGGCAAGGAAGAGAATGAATGTTGCGGATGTTGCAGAGGCATGCATCAGATGTGACAAGGCTGGCGATGATGGAACCATGGGTTTCTTCGTCGCTGGCTTTGTAAGGGACGACTCTGACAAAGCTTCGGTAATGGACACTGCCAACTCGGTGGGGAGTGATGATGATAGCGATGAATTTGAAGGTTTCAGTGAGGACGAAGTATAGATCACATCGCATGGGCTGTGCCTTGTGACAAAATCATAAGAGCAGCGGCTAGCGACAACAAATCAGGCTCAGAGCTATTAAGACGAGGACCTTTTAATAAAATCATCGCTCTCGATTAGCTCTCTCCACTATCTTGCGGGCAGCTTTAAAACTGCCAGTCTTTCCTCTCCGGTCATCCTTCCGTTCCCTTCAACGCTCAGCCAAGGCATACAACATGGAAACCTCTGTAGATCGCGTGGAGGACTACATGGGCAGCCTGAAGCTGTGCATCCGGTGGCAGAAAGCCAGAATGCGCGATATCGCTTTTGCGTGCAGATTGATCAAGCTTCCCTAGATTCCTACAAGACTGAGCGGGATCCGTGGGTGAACGTTATCATGCGGAAGTGGCCCTATGGTCCAGAAGAGGATGACTATGACTATGACGATGACGATGAAGATGAAGATGAAGATGAAGACGAAGAAGATGACGGGCTTGAGGAGATCGAGGGGAGTACCGACGAGGACGTAGGATGGTGTAAAGTCAGGACGATTTCTCTGCAGCCGAGCTGCTTCTCGACTCTTTGCGGTGCAAATGCATGGTATATTGTTTACCAGCGGCCACCTCTCGTCGCTTGGTAGATGATACCTTGTGAACCTAGTATTGTGGCGAAACAGAGCTGGGAAATGGACGGTGCGGCCTTTTATTCAACACACATCACGTACATGATAAAACTCGATTTGAGTAGATATCTACCAGACGCCCAGCGCCTGTGCCTAATAAGTGTTCTCGAATGTCCTCGGCGCGTGGGCACTCTGTCCTGGCAGGAAACAGGAAACAGCGCATTGTCATTTGACAAAGATCCACCCACTACTGTTTGTCTCATTCACTAAAGCAACTCATTGTCTCCATGTGTCACTTTCTTTGATGTCTTTATTCATCAGGAGACAATGAACTCGGTCCGAGACACTGCCATATCTTTCCGCAGCTACCCTACCACAACTCAAACATTTCCACATTTGCTTCTCACCACACCACACCACACCGCAACCATGAGACGCTACTCTTTCTACCATGTCAAACCAACCCACTCGACGCTGGAACGTCGAGGACTCGACACATCCAACACCTGGCACGTCGCAGCAATCGTGTGCATATTCATTGCTTGCTCAATGGTACTGGCCTTCACCGCCGGCAAAATCAAGGATCTAATCCGGAAACGCAGACTCAAGGCACGGGGGGAGGGTCGTCATCTCCGTGCATCTCTTAGTAGGTACCCAACTCGCTCTGGACGCGAAGTCGAAAATGGACCTTACTCTCCCTCTCCCTTCGATGATGACGAGAGCAAGGCCGAGTCGGGACATGCCGTACATATCAATATGCCTTCTCGACCATTGAATGCGTATCGAAATGTTCCATCGCGATCGATGCGTGACGAGGAAACATACAGGCAGCTGACCGCAAGGTACGTATCGCCACACGCTGGTGGTATACGCGAGACTCACATTCTTAACAGTGGGCGGAGGCATGATGGTTTCGAGGCTACGCCGCTGGACGGCGCTCGATCGGAGGAGCATTACGGTAGACGATTTTAAAAAATTGTTCTGTAAAATAGAATACAATGTATCACATTGATTTCAAACTATATTCGTGTTCCAGTGCTCTGTGTTTTGACCGTCGTGTTGCCGGGACGTCTTGACGAGTATTGTGAGGGCGGATTTCTCCCCTGATTCCAACTTCACCCCCTGAAATGCGAAGTGAAAACGCCTGCGAAGTTCTGCCAATTTGCGTTTCTCTACGGCAAGTGCGATTTCCAGCCATCGAAATACCGACCAGTAGCTAGCTATACTTGTGCTATTATTGCTTTGAGGAGTGCGAAAAGTGATCTGGATATCGTAGTGTGCGGCGTATCACTTCAAGGTGAGATTGGCCGCGAACTTTTTCGCCTCGCTTTGTTCTCCATGGCATTTGGCTTTCTGAATGTCTGAATGCCTCAGAAGCAGCATGTTGAGTAGGCACAGGATGTCAGGTTTGAGAAGAACAAGAAAAAGCTGTTGGTACATTACTTGCTAAGCATCCGTTATCAACTCGTGGCTCCACTCGTCCATTCACTCAAGCTTCTGACAGGCCAATTATATAGCGACTCGAATCTTCGCTCCGATAGTACACTCATCGCCGATGACGAGAGCGAAAGAGCTGTGGGTCACACCACACCAAAGATGTAGCGCCAATGGGGCACTCGGCGCCCGATTCCAATGCGGAGGACGACACAAGAAGATAAAGCATGGATCCAATCAACGCCTAAAGCGTTCTCCCTGTGGTCGAAGCAGAGATACGTCGGTATGCATTGCTGCTGGCAGCAGGCCTCGGTACAAATCCTAGGTCGGGTCTCGCATGGCCCTTGTGCAACTCGTCCGACTCCTTCCACCTCGTAGCACACTGAACCAACAATGCACCAATCAAGAACTCGGGCAAAATCCAGAATTTCATGTGACGGCAGCAACAGCATCCTCACTCGCAAATCACTTCTGCAGACTCTCCAACAACCCGTTGCCGCCGGCCTTCGTAGTGACGGCCTTGAAAGCAGCGCCGATGACATCGACGCCCTTCTCTGCGCGCTCAAACGCCTCCTCACTTCGATCCGTCAATATAGCAAGGTCGGCATCACTGAGCAGTCCCTTGCCATCAGCAATATCGATCCTCTCGCCATCGTCTTTTCCAAGAAGCTTCTGCAGCTCGGCAAAGTCCTCACCACCAGCTTCACCCTTGGTGTTGCGGAATCGACCCTTTTGAATGACAAGCTTCTCCAACCGACGCTTGCTATCTGCTTTCTCCAATAGCATCTGCTCGACAGTGCCCTTGGTGGCGAATCGATATACAATAACTGGTCTAGTCTGTCCGATTCTGTGGGCGCGATCCTGAGCTTGGAGGTCCTGCTGCGGATTCCAATCAGAGTCGAAGAGCAGGACCGTGTCTGCAGATGCAAGATTGATGCCCTGCCCACCAGCACGCGTGGAAAGCAGGAAGACGTTAACCTCACTCTTTGGATCGTTAAAGTCTAGGATCTGTTGTTGCCGGTCCGTTTGTGCAACCGTGCCGTCGATCCGGCTTGTTGGCCACCCGCGAAGCTCTCGGCAGTATGTATCAAGCAGATCCAGTTGTGTTTTGAACTGAGAGAAAATCAAGATCTTGTGGCCTCTGGACAGAAGCTCGGGCAACAGTCGATCGAGCAGAAGCATCTTGCCCGACTCGGTGACTAGTGTTTCATCGACAGGGGTGTTATCGTCCATGTCGAATGGGTAGTAGAAATTGTGCGGAGAGTTGCAGCACTGTCGAAGCTGCATGATTGGGTTCTGCAGTTTCTTCTGTGAGATCTCTCGCTTTGCCAACGCGAGTGTCTTGGCTCTTTCGCTCTCTTCTTCATCGTCGGAATCCGTCGGCTCTTCCGCAGTGGAGGATGGTTCATTCTCCAACTGCTTGAAGTACTCCGCGTCAGAGACTTCCTCGTATCTTTGGCTCTTCTTCGCCTTTCGCGATCTAGAAGTAGTGCTGACGTTTGTAGCAGGAGTAGACGCTCGACTTGACTYGGCGCTCTTGTTTGGCGTTGAAGAGGAACCAGCTGCCTTGCGCTTGAGACTCCTACTCCGAGCGCTTGCTGGAGTACTTGCTCCGCTGAGGCTTTCCACCACTTTGTTTTCAAGATACGCCCGACTATTCCCCTCAAGTATCTCATGGTAAAGCTCTCGCTGTGTTTGCGTTAGCGGAGCGTACAGGACGTACTCCCGCTTCTTGGGCAGAGACGTCTCAACATCAGCTTTCACTCGCCGCAGTAAGAATGGCTTCAAGATGGCGTGAAGACTGGCGACCAGGTTCTTCTTACGATCTTCGGAGAGGATTTGCTCATGACCTCCCTTCTCTTTCAATGCGGAGAAGTCGAACCAGCTCTCGAAAGATTCGAGCTTGTCGAAAATGCTGGGCATGAGAAAGTGAAGCAGCGACCAGAGCTCTGTAAGGTTGTTCTGCAGAGGTGTACCGGTGATTAACAGTCGGTTGGCAGACTGGTATGACTGCAGCTCGCGGATGAGACGACAGTTGAGGTTCTTGATCCGATGGCCTTCGTCTATGATGATGAACTTMCAATCGAAATGAGCGAGATGCTTGCGGTCATTCATGCAGATTTCGTAGCTGGTGCATATGACTGGGAAAGTCKCACTGCCAGGACTCCGCAGCTCCTTTCGTCGAATCTCTTCTCGCTCCTGTTTGCTGCCATGGTATAGCACAACGGGAATTTTGGGCGTCCACTTCTTAAACTCAGCCACCCAATTTGAGGTTGTGCTCAATGGTGCAGCGATCAAGAACGGACCATTGACGCCTCTCTCCCTCAAGAAGGCCAGAAATGAGATTGTCTGTATCGTCTTCCCAAGACCCATCTCATCAGCGAGGATTCCGTTCAGTCCATTTTCGTACAACGATGTGAGCCAGTCCAGGCCTTCCAGCTGGTAGTTCCGCATCAAGCCTCCTGACACCAGGTCTGGCTGCTTGGCGGATCTGAGATTTTGCATACCAATATCACCAGGCTTGACATCGGCGTCTTTGGTCTCTTCTGCGAGCGCCTCTGATATGGACGTCTCGCCGGCCTTTGCCTTTACGTCATCTTTCTTCATGTAGTCGGAGATCTTGCCGCCTTTTGCACCTTTCGCTGGCTTTCCCCTTTTGGGCAGCTCCCTCTTTGCTGCCGTACCTTCGGTCTGGGCTTGAGTCGCAGCTGCCGCTCTCGTGGCTTTTTTCTGGCCTGCCTGTGCTGCTATTTCGGCCTTTTCTTCCTTCTTCTGTGCTCTCTTTTTACTCTTCTCATCCTTTGCTTCCTCAACCTCGTCCTGTTGGGTCATCTGCTGCAGCATGATGGCCGAGTACAGCTTGCTCTGGCTAAGCAGATACTCCAATGCCTTGTATTTCGTGTCAACAACATCCTTGCCGCCCCTGACATCCTTTTCTCGCTCAGCAGCCAGCTTCTTCTCGTGCTTCTCGTCCTCTTTCCGCCGTTCCTCCGCCATTTGGGCTTCCTCCTTCTCCATTGCCTGGGAAGTACCGCCGCTGACAGCAGCATCGTCCGGTGAGATTGGTGGCGTAGATTCCGACATGACGGGTTCCAGGAGAAGGGCACAGCTTCCTCGATGCTACTGTCTAGAGGCTACAATCCTGTGGAGCGTTGGTGTATTCACAGCGAGTAATCTACCAGCAAGCACAATGGTCAATGAGCTTTGGGGCGACATCGTCATTGATTTTCCACGCGACGCGACGCGACAAAGCGCGATCGCGATCTCGGATCTTGGACGGACCCGATCGATCTGTGGTGAACCTTCTTGATGAAGGAGCTCGGCCAAGGGGCTTAAATGCAGTTCACCAACATTTGAGAACAAACACCTGCTATGCCGGCCTCAGACATGTGGATGCCAGCGAAATCGCATGCCACTGAAAGACGTCGAAGGTACCTTTCATGACCCCTCCGACTGCAGGGCGCCCTACACAGACGCAGAGATGACAAGAAGGCATTCTACGATGACACTCCGCTAGAGTCAACACGCAACAAGACTGAGCTCTTTGCACGCTTTATATTCTATAGATTTGTTCCGTCACGCCCTGACTTTGATGTCTCTGGATCTGTTTGCTCAAAACGCTCATACGCAGATGCTGAAATTCATACTCCGGCATAATGCCAATACCGGAATCAAAGTGCCTACTGAAGCTCCCGAGAAGCTTTCTCGGCCTCGCCATCGCTGGATTGCGCCTCCCGCGCCTGACGTGGCTTTTTACGCTGCATCGGAGTGAAGAAGAACGACGGATGTGCAACCGTCAGGGCTATGCACGCAATGGCYAGCATCGTTCCCTCCAGGCCAAAAAATGTCGGTTCGTCTTGCATCAGAGCACCACCCCAGCCATCGACCATCTCCGGGACACGGTACGCACATCTGATGACGATGGTGAAGTATGCCGTGCAAAGTCCAGCGATGAAGACATGGAATCGAAATCGAGTTCGACTGTCCAGCTTTTTGGCTTCATCTGCGCAAGGTATCAGCAAAGAAATTGGACGAGCGAAACCATATCAAACTTACCGTAAGGACTTGGGATTCCCGCTGACGAATGGCTCTGCTTGGCCTTGCGATAATTCCAGGCAACATATCCGAGGTACGCACCGCACAGTATCATGTTGCTAGTCGAGAGTTAGACACGCGGTGTCGAGACTGGACGAGACGAACGGCACTTACGCCAACTGAAACGCAACACCAGCGATGAGAATGGCAGACGAGACGTCCAACAGAGCTTGGTCTGTTTCTGCTCCGCCGGTTGCTCCAGCTGAAAGTCCAGCACCTGCTGCTTGGATGAAGATCGCCACAAAGTCGGTGCCGATGAAGACCACTGGAAACCATTTCGCCCTCAACCATTTGGAATGCTGCTCGCCGGTGTACAAAATAATGTGCTTGAACGTCACACTGATGGCTCCGTTGATGAAACTAGGACCTTCACGTTGTCAGTGGCCATACATTCGGAGCTCAACAAAGACTCACCAATAATGAGACCCGCCAAACTGGCAATCATGGCTGCGTAATTCCAGACATCTTGCCAGAGGGCCACTCGYGCCCACCAACCCGTGCACTCCAACGCCACTCCGAAGAACATCCATGCCAGGAAGGCATATCCTTTCATACGAATGCCAAAGACGACCTGCAGAACGACGCAGATTGAGAAAATCACGGCAAAGAGAATCGTAGGTCCCAGATTCGGCCGGTATCTACACGATGGTCAAGGTACACCCTGGCGAACATCAGTAAGGAACCTGCTTACCCATAAATGGTGGCCGAGACGGGACATTGCGGCGTAATCCCGTCATTGCAAGTTTCGTATGAAGGATAGAAGACCTCGCCGGATGCGTTGTTGCTCATGGCGAAAAGTTGCACCTTGCGCGAGAGGTACAACGTCAAAGCGCAAGAAGAACACACACAAAAGTGAAGAGAGAATACACTTACAGCACTACAGAAGATTATGAGAGCACGCGTCACTATTATTTGCCTACGGAGCACATGCTTCTAGGAGATGCAAAGCCAACAAAGCACGCGAAGGGGGACCTAAAAGAACGCCACCCGCCTCGTATGTCGTAAGTTCGTACACTCGTAGTCGCTTGCTTCTCGACATTCCTCCGCCGCGGAGTGAGCGAGCCGACGTTCCTGTTTTGTAATGGGGCTGAAACCTAGTACAGMAGTATTCTCGAGCCTCGTCTGTGGGTATCTACTTTCTTCTCCACATAAGTTAGGCTTACAAGAAGGTTTGAAGAAACGCTGCTCGTGCAGAGTCGAATTTTCAGCCCTACGCCCAACGGCCAGGCCAGATTCATCATCCACTTTACTTGCTCGGTGTGCATCTACAATCGTCGTCGGCGTTTTCGGCCTCATACTGTGCAAAATGGCACATCCGGTGTCGTCGGTGTGATAAGGAGTGGGATCGATGATTGGATGTGCTTCCATATGAGTTGTCCCGCAGCTTCACCGGTAGTTCTAAGTTTTGGGCTGCACGCGCGCAAGGCTGAGACGCTGGGCGCGGTAAGGGTTAGGGTTGGGGTAGCCGTCGTGGAACGCCATGCACTGTTTGAACGGTATTTGTTATGGTAGATGAATCACTGGTAGTTGAAAGTCGAAGTGCAACCTCGTGGTTGAGGCAAATCGAGTGACTTGAATGGATATCTGGGTGGAATCAACTTCTGGAGTAGTGATAGTGAGTAGCTCCAATCATCGTCCATACGATTGTATAGACCGACAAACAGATGGACTGTTTATAGACATAACGTACGATCGACCGTTTACATTTGTTCTCGAACTACAACGACAGTCTGCTGTAGACCAGTCAATTATTTCTATGTGACCAAAACACGCAGGTGCGAGAAAAGTGAAGAAGAAACCTGGACCTGCTCGCGAGTACCTTTTTGCTTGCAGAGTCAACAAACCATGTGGAGTGGTGCTGCTCCATGCTTAACGTCGTTGTCGCAACAACCCCCCCTCTSACTCTATCCTGCACGAAATGTGCGAGGCCAAGTCATCACGGAAAGAAATTGTGACAGAGAAAGTTCGCAAGCCGCCGTAGTGAATGACCAGACAAGCAGCGTTATTGATCTGCCAGCGAGGCAAGCCTTCGTAACACGTTCATCGGTTATTCTGCTCGTGAAGGCCACGTTCTATGATACAACAGGAGCAACACGCAGACCTGGCGTGCTTATCTCATACGGCCCAACCTTGGATGGAAAGCAGAGCTGTCAAACAGCGGCAAAAGCTTCGCCGCCCTGATTTCTACCACCACGACCCCTGAAGCCGCCACGATCACCCCCCTCAACCCCTCCACGTCCACCACCATGGTAGCCCCGACCGCGTCCCCCAAATCCACGGCCGCGTCCGCGACCTCTGCCACGGAATCCGCCATCGACGCTCCCCTGGCCAAAAGTCTCCATGTTTCTGTTTCTTTCGTCTCGTCGCATGGCCCTTCCATCAACAAATTCACTGGTCTGTTGTTGCTCGGTACGATCCTTGAGGTCGCTGCTGATGTTGTCGAAGAAGGATGACTTCTTGTCATAGCCCTTCTCGTTTGAAGGTTTTGGTGGGATCACGACATCTTCATCACCCCCATGCCCGTTGGCACTGGATGGGAATGCATCATTAGTAGGACTTCCCAACGGACTGCCCGAAGCAATCGCCTCCTTCGCGAGTTCCCTCTTGTTGAATTTGGCGTTCGCCGTCTCGAAATCGTAATCCTCTTTCGGAACCTCAACATTCTTCTGTCCGCCTTCGTGTCTACCTCCACGCGGCCCTGGACCACCTCGGCCACGTCCTCGTCCTCTGAACTGCGCKTCATCGACTCTCATTTGAGACACCTTCTGAGTGAGGTTCTCCACGCCACCGCTTGGACGGTTCGTTGCACCGAGCTTGGCCATTGCAGCTGCCACTGCAGCAGTCGCAGCATCAGTAGCCGATGCCTTCGTCTGAGGCGGCTGCGGTTGCGGTGCCTGTGCCGCAACCGGAGGAGTTTGGGCAGGAGCAGCAGGCTTTGGTTGCTGTCTGGCAGCTGGACTGCCCATCGCCAAAGGCACGGCTACTCGATTGCTAGTCTTGTTGGCGGGCTTTGGAACGGCGGGCGGAGGRGCTTGGTTCGCCTTGGACGGAGCATTTGCAGCGGCGGCTGGTGGCTTCGACTCGATCGGCGGTGGAGGGCCAGCGGGGGTCTTTCCAGACGATGGTGCAGGAGTAGTAGACAATTCGGACATCTCAGCAGGCGCGGGAGCGTCAGGTGGGGGAGCTTGCGAGCTCGCTGGCTGCGGCGTGTTTTGCTTGCTACCGATCGGGGCTTGCCGTTGCTGGCTTGGCGTTTGCTGCGGTGGTCTCTGTTGCTGACCATTGGGAGGTGGACCCATCTGCTGGCCAGGAGGACCGATGGGCTGCTGTTGGGGGGGAAACGGTCCTGGTGGGAAGCCTTGACCTGGTGGAGGTCCGTAGCCCATACCATATCCTGGTGGCGGCTGTGGTGGACCGTATCCCATCCCATAACCTGGCACTGCACCTGGTTGTCCAGGAAAGCCATGTGCACCACCCGGACCTTGAAACCTGGGATGTTGCTGGAACTGATTTGGCGGCGGTCCTGGGTATCCATACTGCTGTTGCTGCTGGGGATAGGGTGGTTGTGGCCCTCGGAACTGATTCTGCTGCTGCGATGGATGCTGTTGTTGCGTGTGGGGTGGTGCGACGGGTTCGGGTTGCTGAGGTGCAAGTTAGCGAGCTGTACTGCACACCAATTCTCTTTCAAGGCAAAGTGAGGTGTCCCAAATATCAGAAGGAAGGCAACAAGGAAAATTTCCACATGGTTTTTGCGCCATCGGTAGTGTTTGATTTACATCCAAAGTATTTCATCAGGTAATGGGAGTGTTTCGAGGTGTTTGCGGGAGATGGGGAGCATACGTAYTGACAGGATCGCTGGATCATTGGGCATCTGCTGCTGCGGCGGGCGGTTCTCCTTGGGTGGCGCGACAATGGTCAGGTCCTTGACATCGCTGCCGCGAAAGACAATGCCATCGTAGACAGAGTCGGATCCTGGGATTTCCTCATTGGGGTTGTTCTTGCGGCCCTCGGTGCCGTGGCATTGCACTTCTTGCAGGGAGACTGTCGCGGTTTCGCTGTCGATTTTGACGAGAGTGCCCTCGTATCTGGACACCTGTCAGCGGTATGTCCGACGCGCGCGGAGGTCGGAGGGGGAGGGGGCGCGAACCGAATCTCGCTTTTGCTGACAAGCGATATGCGACTGCCGATGTACTCGCTCATCGTGGCGGCAGCGCGACGCGTGTGATGAGGTGGGGAGGAGATGCAGTGGTGGTGATGGTGGTGTAGAGAGCGAAAAGTGAAGGGTGAAGGTGATGATTAAAGGACAGATGCAGGTGCAACGGCGAGTTTGAGCTCTTCCAGTCTTGGCACGGCAAGACGAAGCTCCACGTGAAGCAAAGAGATGGAATGGAAAGACGTTGCTCACCACCAGCCAGGTAGGCCTTCGCCCGCACGGAAAAGACAGAGCAAGTCCTTGAGCTGAGAGCGAAGGAAGTGTCGAGGAAGAATTCAATATCAATGTGCGAAGCTCTGTTTTTATGTATGCGGATTCCGGCTAAGCTTGTTAAGGAGCTAGTTGCTAGGCTCGCACCGCCCGTCACTGAGGCTGCCACCCAACACAGCACATCCCTCCCAACACACATGCACTCGTCATGGCATCTCAGGCAGTGGAACCGTCTGACAGCACGCTGCTATTCCAACAGCTGGATAACTATCCTTGGGCCGAAGACCAAGAGTTTCAAGGCGGACTGAGAGCTATTCTGGGCTCCGTGCAAGATCCGCAGCAGGTTGAACATCTCACGTTGAGGGCAAAGTGCTACTACTATGCCCGTAAAGCTGGAGCTGCAGTAGATTTTGACGGATATAAGAACTGGGTGGAGTCTCAGAGGCAGGAAGGAGCAGCGGACAACACCAATTACGGCACAAATGGAGAGACAGCCTCATCTCAGGCAGAGCAAGCAGACGGTGGCATGGGAGACGCGCCCAAGCCCGCAAGCTTTGCTGAGATTTGTGATATGATTGCTGAGGGCAAGCCGATTCCTGGGATCAAAGACATTCCTGATACCATACTAGAAGGGCAGGCCTCTGATCAACAGGCGCAAGGCAGGAAGAAACCTTGGGAGAAGTCACAAAGCGCTACTGAAGACAAACCGAGCTGGATGACCTGAAAGCAAAGCGTGCATCTGATCGAGGCAGAACCGGTGTCCACGATCATAGTGAGAGTATACTGTATCTCGTCCGCCCGCTCTTCATAAGTCTTTCAGGATTGTGGATGCGCGAGATTGGCCTTTCCAAAGAGCCCAGGAGCCCGGTGAAATGAAGGTTGCCGTCACACCTGCTACGGTTCAAGATGCTGTACTTTCTGCAACAAATACTACACGACCAAGATGACCCCATTCGACTAGACATCCGGCTCTCCGCAAGGCTGCTTATCGAAACGCTTGTAGCTACCTTTCGCGAGCGTAGACGTCGATTAACTAAGAAGAGAGCCGGCAAGCTGTCGAAACGATGCAACCATGGTACATGTACCTGTGATTCGAAACTTCCGGCTGTCGAAGAGAAGCCTGAGATTCTGATAACACTTTAACTACGGCCTAATACATATCTATCAGATTTCACCTCTCAACAAATTTACTGCGATCTCGTTGCCCCGTACGTATCCAACTGGAATAGCTGACTTTTGTTTGACTGACCAAGTGAAGCATCGAATGACCACCCGAAAAGCGCACTGCGATCACGGTCCCCGACATCATACCACCATTGTCGAAACTGCGGCATGGGACGTCTACGACATCCGCAATAGCGGCGAGACTCGTACGACGCGTATACCATTGACGGCCGAGAGAGTTTCGCTTGATGAGGTTGCTTGATGAAGACGTCCTGTCTCGTCTGCCGGCGTGGAATGGCTAGTGCGAAGTGATAAGACGACGCTTCGAAAATGGCCTAACTGCCTCCTTCTCACACGCGCCTTCTAGTGATAGAGGAATATCTTAGAGTGAGATAACGGCGCTAAGCCCTTTATGACCTCTCCTTGTCCATCGGGTACAAAGTGCTTCGTACAGGAATTTGTCTAGTGACACTCTATATCTACCGGCTGCCTATGTACAGACCATGTCCCTCCAAGTATCGACTCAATCGCGTTGCTTTAGGTTCGACGTGTATTTATCCCAGTTCCAAGCCACCGACGACTTCGCGGTGAGAGCCTTCACAATCTTCCTCCCCTCGCGATAATCTCCAATCACCACCTCGATCTCCTTGGATTGGTTGATGTCATGAGCTGTCCATTGTAAGACATAGCTCACCTCCAGTCCAATGGTCTCGCACAGTTGAACCCATTGCAGGAGTCGTTGAGCATCCAGTGCCTTGACGTCGAACAGGAACAAGTTTACCAAGAGGTTTTGATTGCGGTTGGCGGCGGAAATCTCGTGAGGTTTCAGCGTCTTGGCAAATGTGATCATCTCTCCAAAGTCGAAATTGAAGACTGGTGCAACAGTCTTGGTTCCCGGTGTGAATGCTGCTCTCCGGAGGATTTGTGCATACTCGGCACGGATTTGGCGGCAGGATTGCCGAATGCCTGCACTGGACTTTGCGACAACGTCGTGCTTGGATAGTATCGAATTGATGCGGAATGGTTGATCATTAACGACTACGGTGGCCATGATCACTGGAAAGTCGGTTGGCTTGGGCGCCGTGAAGCTGAGCGGGCTGTACATACTGTCCCGTATCTCCCGTGGTAGGCTCAACAGAGACATGTTGTGTTTGTTTTGTTTGGTAGAAAAGTTCTGTTAATCCGGTTGAGAGTAGAATTGATGTCTGTTGGAAGCTGAAAGGGCGATCCACATTTCTTATATCTGCACTCTCATTCTATGACCGACCACACAGACATCTTCATAGGCTACTGTCTTGTCCCAGCAAAGGCATGGCGTTTGCGCCCAGCAGACCCCCGGTAGACTGGCAGCATGTAGTCCAGGCTCTCAAAGATCACTCCATCGCTTAYTCCATACGCCTGGTTCCTCAGAAGGCGACATGTCATATGTCTCCAAGGATCTTTGTGCTCGGTCAGGCTTCCATGCGTCTTCCAGAAACGCCTTCCAGAAGGACATCCCAAGCGTGTGTAACGCCCCCTTTCAGTCATGTACTGACGCGGTGTGCATTGGTGGCTGGAATTGGGTGGCTTTCACACGAGGTTCGACGCTTGGGAGGACCAGCGCCTCGCACTGATGTGGAAAGCGATTGGTCGCGAGCATTCGAGAAAGCCAGCGCAAGCACAGACATCGGACTTCCAGCCGTGCCATTTTCTACCCAGCTATGGCCACGCGGAATTAGTGTGAGCTYGCGTGGTCGCCTTAATGTCTCGTGTGTCTGAGCTGTCAAATAAGCCGAAGGCGGAGGAGACGGAAAAGCTGTCGATTCCAAAAGTGACTGGGCATGGATTTGGAGCGATGGAAGAGCCACACATAAAGCATTATGCTGTGCCGGTGTGATATTTTGACCGGAGGAACGCCATCCTGACGTGCTGCTGGAGAGGAGAACACTTGCTTGCAACCCCGATGAACTTTGCCAAAGAACGACCAGCTCGACGCATCTTAGTCGCTCTCTGGCTGTCGTGTGGCATGTTTCCAGCGTAGTGACCTCAGGTCAAGCCACCGGACCTGACGTGATCAGCTTTACCAGTGCAGATGATGCTCCTGGGAAAGAGGTGCACGGCGCACACGCCGCTTGGATGATCTCCATTGGCATCTGCTGAGCAATAGAGGAAGGATATTGAGCGGTTGTTTAGGACAAAGGAGCTTCTCGAAGCCAGGCAATTTACCATGCAGCTTCTAGAATGTCTCAGAATCCGCGCCAGACTCCATTCGTGCCAATTTATGACGGTTTGTACAACCATTTCCACTTCGAGTTGCCTTGCTGCTCTCGTCGATCGCCAATGATGTAGACTCACTGCGCCAGAGAGGCCATAGCCTGTTTCGACCCGTTCATATTCATAAACTCATTTGGTCCGTCGAAATGCGATCCGCCGATTTGTCTCGCTTGACCATGCTTAGCTTGTAGTATCGCTCTTCGCCCGTGGCAGWCAACCCTCCGATGAACCATCTTTCGGAGCCGCTCCGTACCTCACGAAAGCCTCCAGAATCGGAACTACTATCGCTGCCCCTCCGAGAGCGCCGTCGCACGTCCTGAGCTGACGGATAGCTCTGTTGTGGCTTGTTTGCGGGCCCGTATGTAGGCAGACCGGGCGAAGGTGGTGATCTGGGCAGATGTGTTTGTGGGCTCACATTGTGCTGAAGGGGCGATAATGACGCAACTAGCTGCCGGTCCTGCGCCGCTGTTGTGCTCGCTGCGTTATATGCATTCGTCTTTTGATTGATCGGCTTCGGAGCGGTGGCAGTTGCCTCTGGACCTGGAGATGGGGATTTTTGCGGTGCCGCAGCCCATATGGTAGTCGATGCTGCGACGCTTGCGCTGGAAGATATGGGCGCCGAGGACTTTGGCAGAGGTTGTGAGTGAGCGCGGAATGCCGCCAAGAAGTTTCCAAGAAAGGATGGTCTTTGTGTAGGCATCGCTGCTCACTGGAGGGCAGGATTTGTGATGGAGGGTGAGATTACAATCTCAGGGCTTACAGACGCCCCCCAGAGATTTATGATGCCGGCAGTGGTGAGGGAGGAGTGACTCAACCGTAGATATGAGGTCACACCCACCGATTGGAATGCTCGGAGAGCACCAGAAATGCTTACAAGGCGACTTCCAAAGCGACCATATGGCTGTGAGATGGCGTGAAGTCGCTGCTAGTGCTGCTGATTGTGGTCGAGACTGCGGTGGGGCCGGTGCATGTGTTTTGGGATGAGGTTGATATGATGACCAACACGAGCCGTGCAAGTTGCCGAACTCCCCGAGAGTTCCCGAAGGCAAGAGCAGCCGACCATCATCACCAGCTGGGTGCTTCTCCCACATCTTGTCACCATCTCCCCATCACGATCTATTCCGCAGCCGCGCCGCTMATAGACCGTAGCTCGCGGCGAATAAGGATCCCTTCGCTTACCATCCCCGCATGCCACGATCTGGTGCCCCGTCTTCACGTGTATGAGGAGCACTTTCACATATCTTGGCAGTCTTGTGAAGCGAGCACTCTCGAGGAAGAGTCGCCGTGCAACTTCCGCTGGGCCGTAGTCTTGCGCGCGATTCTACTGACCCACCGACTGMGGTGACATAGCCGAGTCCTCATGTCTGGCCATGCTCGTACCAAGGCATCATACCTCAAGCGTGAGGGTGTCTACCTTCTCTTTGCAGTCAGCTCGTGGATCTTCGTTAAGGACAACTTCTGCGACATGACCCAGATTACCGGGGAGTCCATGGCGCCCACGCTTTCGCCGGCCTTTGGGAGCTCTGGGGCCATGGACACAGTTCTATGGCGAAAACATCTGCCTACCCGAAACCTGACCCGCGGCGACGTCGTGCTGTTCAGCACACCTCATAGAGCCGAGGGCATGGCAACCAAGCGGGTGGTCGCTCTGGGTGGAGACACAGTCTTACTCGACCCTCGACGAAGACCAGCAGATGCACAGAACGGGCGGCCAAGCGAAGCAGGCAAGCGATGGGATGTCATGTACGCACAGAATGGAGGCAGAGTGGTGATTCCACCCGGACATGTGTGGGTGGAAGGCGATAACTGGCGCAAGACGCAGGATAGCAACGCATATGGTCCAATCTCGCGCAGTCTGATTACTGGCAAAGCTGTGAGTATTCTCTGGCCATTGAGACAATTTGGACAGACCCCCTGGAAGGGATGGAAAGGCCGAACGAAGGTCGTGCCCGGTAAAGAGGTTATCGATGCAGACGCCACATGTTGGACTCCCTCATGAGTAATGACGCAGCGTCGTCTTACTGGACTGTGGACGTCTCCTATTTCGGACTACTCTCAGCATCCCCCCCGAAATGCCCACCGCCAAACCTGCCGATGCACATCTACTTTTCACCGAAGATGACCTCGATCTGCTTGAGCACAGCATCGGTAACCTGTTGGGTGCTCGCCGAACCACCCATATCACGTGTCCTGGTCTCTATGTTGCTGGTCACGGCCTCAATGGCCTTCATGAAGTCATCAGCAACATGATCGAGTGAACCTTTACCAATCCATCGAACCATTTCAGCTGCTGACCAAAATGCTCCCACTGGATTTGCAATGCCCTGCCCTGCCTAAAGCGCGAAATCAGCTTGTGTCCCGCACCTTCGAGGGACAGAGGAGAAGGCTCAAAACATGCTCTCCGCCGTCCACACTCCGATAAGCTTACAATGTCTGGTGCCGAGCCATGTATGGGCTCAAACATAGAAGGATACTGCCGAGTTGGATCGAGGTTGGAAGACGGCGCAATACCAATGGATCCGGCCAAGGCGGCGGCCAGATCAGACAAGATGTCGGCGTGTACTTGAGAGTGGGGTCAGCAAAGCCTGCTTCCCTCCGCCCAAGGGAATAACTTACGGTTGGTGGCCACGATTGTGTCTAAGCTCTCGGGTTTGTTCACCATCCTCACAGTCATCGCATCGACCAGCATTTTGTCGTGCTCAACAATGCCTTCATAATCCTTTGCAACCTCATAGAAGACTTTGTCCCATAGCACCATTCCATGACGTTGGGCGTTTGACTTGGTGACCATAGTCAACTTCTTCCGAGGCCTGCTCTTTGCCGTTTCGAACGCGAATCGCATAATGCGTTCAATACCGACACGTGTGAAGATGGCCACTTCAGTGGCAACTGTGTGAGGAGAATTATCGTGTGTGGTACCGCCCTGCCCAGCGTACTCTCCTTCGCTGTTCTCTCTGATGATCACCCAGTCGAGATCCTGTGGTCTCTTCTGACATTGCGCCAGCGGAGCCGTGGTGCCAGGAAGGATCCTGGTTGGGCGAACATTAACATATTGGTTGTTGTACTTCCTGATCGGAAGAATCAGGCTCCAGAGAGAAATATGATCTGCTACGTTTGGCCATCCTACTGCGCCGAAGCTAAACAAGGATAAGTGGTGATACTGAATGGATCGGCTGGAGATTACGAACTAGATAGCATCATGCTTTGCAAGCTGCTGCATGCCATCTTCAGGCATGTACCAGCCACGCTCTAGGTAAGCCTTTGAAGACCAATCGAAGGTCGTCCATTCGAACTTGGAGATTCCTACTACCTCGGCCAGTTTGTCAAGGACTTTCTCAGCGGCCTCGGTGATCTCTGTTCCGATTCCATCTCCCGGAATAGAGGCAATCTTGTAAGTGGTCATGATGAAAGAATTTGTAACAGAGAAGGAAGAAGCGATACGTTAGGCAAACAATTGCGATGGAGCCATCTTCACTTGTAGCCAGAAGCACTCACAGGGAATAGGCTGATCTTTTACGCGGTAACCCCACCCATCTCTCCGGCATGGTAATTCGGCCAACCTTTGCGGTGCCCCCACGTTGCTACAGGCACGTGATACCCTCACCCCCCTGGAGGCTTCGTAGCAGTTCCAAGACTGCCGGAAGATATGAAGATTGGAGTTCTGCCCCTCCCACACGAGTCAAGACCGGACGATGTTGGCTCACGAACGTCCATGGTGTTTACTTCAGTTCTCTCCCCTCAAGGCCTTCAGAGCGACTTTGGATGATCCAAAGCCTTTTTTCGATAGACACACTCCAGAAAAAGTTCGTTACTATCGGCCCTGTTCCGTTCGTCTTTCTCGAGAATCGCAGCTGCGTGAGCGGGCAGTCTCCGCATCCGGAAAATCGCACACTGAGATGGTCAAGGAGATGTTGCCGGCATCTGATGTCTAAATGATTCGGAGATCAGACCATCGGACGATGCACAAGGGCAGAAGTGCTTCGAAGCCGCGGACATGTTCCTCCGTGTTAGCGTATCGACGATTCTGGACGATGTTGGTTAAGAAGCGCTACTGCAGCCCTCGAAGGGCTTGCCCATCGACACGCAATGAGTAAGCTGGCTCAGTTGAAGGGACACGATATCATAATAACAGCACTGCGTCTATCAATTCCAAGACCTGAGATCCCGTTAGGCCCGACTCTTGCGTTGGAGGCGTTTGTCAGGCGTCCCGGTGGATCTCGAAACTTCAATTGCCAAGGCATTAAGACGACCTAGCGTTCGCACGTGGGCATCTCGCATGTGCTTGGTGAAAAGCTTCCTCGAAGCTTGACCCTTGTGGTGGAAGATCGACAACGCCGAATGTCCTTTGATCCTTCTGATGCCTAGCCTAATCAGTCCAGCATACAGGACAACAGCACGCCTAAACGATAGTGCTGCTGCGAGCTAGCGTCAACACCTTTTTCGCCATAGGGCATCGGTACACTGGATTCCCGATATGAGGAATTCCTCCGAGCCTTTCCTATTACGTTGGTGCACTGTTGGTTGCCTCATCAATCCAGGAGTTCAGGACCACCGCTTTCAAAGYTACGTACCTGATTAGGTAGGTGGAAATTGTGCGTATGTCGAGAGCCAGGACGCCTGAGGACCGACGTCCCAGACATACAGACTCTCAAGCATATATATAACAGCGACAATGGCGCTCAGCTGTAAGTATCACCCAGGCACTCTAGAATCTCCTTTACACTCCCATTGCGACGATGTCTTTCAAGATTGCCCTGCTTGCGCTTGCTGCTCAAGGCTCTTTGGCCGAAATCGTTGCATACTGGGTAAGTTCCAAATCTAGATCTCAAGAAAGATTGTTGGCTAAMATGGAATTTCCAGGGCAATGGAGGTGAAACTCCAGCGGATGGCAACCTGGCAGACTGGTGTGCGGACAATGAGCACATTGATATTCTGAACCTGGCATTCATCACCAACTTCGGCCACAATCACTCCCCAAATGGCGACCTCGGCTACTGCCACATCAATGAAGACGGCTCTAGCAACAATTGCGAGCAACTGGAGCAAGACATCGGGACATGCCAGTCCATGGGCAAGAAGGTCTTCCTGAGTCTACCTGGTAGTTACGGTGACTTCGGATTAAACAGCAACCAGGACGCCGAAGGAGTGGCGTATTCGCTGTGGAACCAATACGGAGCGCCGAACGCCGTCCAGGATTTGAGCAAGAGGCCTCTTGGCAATGTTCGAATCGACGGGTGGGACATTGACATCGAGTCCAACCCTTACAATGAGGATGGTAACGGCTACCTCGGACACATGCTCAATACGTTGCGCAAGTCCTTCGAGGCCGACACTGCCAACAAGTACTACATCGGTGGAGCTCCCCAGTGCTACCTGAACCAAGAACGCAACATGGACATCAACATGGGCAACTCTATCAACCAGGCCCAGTATGACTACCTCTGGATTCAGTTCTACAACAACGACTGCGCCGCTGCTTACGCCAATGATGGCTCCGACCGCTTCAACCTCGACAAGTGGCCCGGCGTCATCGCCAATGGTGCGTCCAAGAATGCCAAACTTCTCGTCGGCATTCCCGGCAACCAGCAAGAGGCTCCCGAGTTCATCCCTGTCGATAGCCTTCCGAACGTGTATGAAGCTTCAAAGGGCGTCCAAAACTTTGATGGATTCATGGTGTATGAAGTCGGCGACACCAAGTCTGTTGATTCTGTCAACGGATGTGATTATTTTGCTCAGCTATACTCCGTCTACACAACGGGCCACACCTGTTAGCTGATGGGAATCGGCTAGAAGATTAGATTTCGTTTTCCTTAGAAGTGTACATATTCATACAATCTACCCCACCAACATGCCTTCTGTATCATGTGTTTCTGCCCCTGTGTTTGTTGAAGTATACTCAAACGAACGTACAGACCTATCTGTAGCACCTTTATCGAAAACTTCAGTGTTGACGTCGTGATACGCCCGTGCCTCGATGTCTGGTGAGTTATGCTTCAACATTATTGATGTGTTGGGTGTATCATGTCGTACAGGCCTGGCGTCTTCCCCCACCTAAAAGGATCCGCGCAAGGGTCCAATGCGACCTTCACCGTCTGTCTACTCCTGGACACCAACAACATTCCAGATTCCCTCATCTAATCCACACAATTTCAACCACAATGGCAGCATATCCTCCTGGTGGTACGTAGAAGCTCCATATTCAAAGTCTCACAAGTCCAACCCATCTCAGGCACGTACTTTGACGGCAAGAAGTCGTTCAACGATGTCCACATCAAAGACGACGAGGCCATTCCCACCGCCGAATTCCTCGAGGCCGCTGATGCCGTGACGGCTCTATTCGATGTGCTCGGCAGCACTGCCTTCAAGCCCGTCAAGAGCGATATGACGGGCAACATCCAGAAGGTCCGAACTCGCCAGCTGGAGAGTCCCGTCGATTCCGAGACGCTGCAGGACTTGGTGCGCAACGAGTTGAAGAGCAAGAAGCACACGGCCACCGAGGGCTTGTTGTGGCTGACAAGGTATGCAATATCCGCGGCTGGCTGAGAATTACATCTCACACCTTCACAGAGCTTTGGACTTCACCGCCCAAGGTCTCCGCCACAACCTGAGCAACACAAACGACGAACTGTCAGTTTCCTTCCGTGAGGCTTACGGCAAGACACTCAAGCCCCACCACTCCATGTTCATCAAGCCCATCTTTTCCGCCGCCATGAGCGCTACGCCCTACCGAAAGGACTTTTATGCCAAGCTGGCCGATGAGCCACAGCAGGCGAGAGTGAGCAAGGAGCTGGACGATTGGCTTGTAAGCTTGGAGAAGAACGTGGCGATCCTCAATAGATTCCTGGCCACCAAAGAAGCCAAATGGTGAACGGGATGGATGAATGATGCATCATGAGAGATGACACCAAAAAAACATTATCGGCGATTTGTGACACTTGGGATGTTGATACAAGATAAGTGCCATGATACCCTTGCGCCGTTGAAGCCACTCTATCGCTAGGTACTTACCTCTCGTTTCGGTGTCATATAATAGAAAGTAAGGTAGTCATGTCCGGTGGGAGGACAGATGCGTGCTAGTCTCCCGGGAGAGGCTTCCCAATCTCGCAAGAGTGACTTCTCTCGACATGATGCATACCTACCCACACCTTTCCATCCTTCCCTTCTTCTCTCAATCAAAGCATCATTCTTCTAATCGCGCATCAACATCCAACATCAAGCAATCAATTCAAAAACAGCAACCAATTCACACCGAATCTCAACCATGCCTTTCATCGAGCCATCCACCGCTCAATCTCTTTCTCCGATCATGCCTCGCTACTTCGTCCAAGGCTCGACGTTCAGGGCGCTTGATGGAGGTGAAGAGGAGAGGAAAATTGCGTTGATGCGCGAGAGAGTATACCGGCACGAAGCACTATCGTACCGCCGTGACTGGTATGCCGGTTACGATGATCTTCCCGCCGGTGGAGAAGCGGCCTGCGAAAGGGCTTGCCGGAGGTTGAACAACACTCACGCCGATATTCTCTCGATTCCCACGGTTCGCTACACCGACGTTCAGACATACGCCCATCGCATCAATACGAAACACGCTGAATACCGCATGGTTTGCGCATTCAGCTCGTTTGACCAGAATGGCAAGGTAAGGACGCATTAGCGGTCGTCGTGTAGTGACCTGCTGATTACCTCTAGATCGACTGTCTCGAGGCTGCTCGACAGTTCGCGCAGATGGCCAAAACCGAGGTGGAAAAGGCCAACCCTGTCAGCTTCCTTCGCAAGCTGATGGACATTCACGATGAGATCCATGCTGTTTGGCGCCGTGAGATGGGGAAGAGGCCGGACGAATATCTTCCTGGCAGCAGACAGGCGTCCGTGGAGTGGAACGGCAAGCCGCTCAGAGACAGGCGTAGCAGCGCGTTGGTGGTGTCGAACGGAGTCGATGGAGTCGATGGAGTCAATGAAGCCAATGGCTCCAACGGAGTCGATGGAATTGACGGAGCCAACGGAGGTCATCTCACAAATGGAATCAATGAAGTCGATGAGGAGCACGAGCATGACGAGAATGAGGATGAGTGCGATAGTGATGAGTCCTTGTTTTAGCGATGAGCTAGCCGGTCGCTCACTAAGCAGACATCATTCGTAGAATAGCCATCACACTCGTCCAGTTAGAGCGCGTTTCAGCATACCGCAGAAACTCGAAAAGACCACATGGTCATGTCCCCGCAGCCATCGCACATCAACTTCTTCATTCTTGCACGTAATCTTTACCGCCAAAGCCACAGGCTCCTCCTCCTCACTCTCATCCACCATCATTTCGTCCTTGCTCTCCCCACTTCCCTGGTCATCGATCTTCTCGCCCTGAAACTTCTTCTTCCTTCTTGCAGCTCTGGACCACACATTCTCTCTCGCCTCCATGACCCCCATGTGCGAACCTGACCGCCACTGCCACTTCACATCAAGCCCCTTGATCGTCTCATCGACCTTTTTGCCCGCCCAAATTGTATCCTGCATTGGAGTACTGATCGTCTGAGCTGTCGGCARTGGTAGAACAGCTTGTACCAGCTCCCCATGTCGACTGATATCATTTCTCGGCCGCATGTCTCCAAAACTCCACGCTACAGCCCATCGTTTAGTTCTCTGGCCAGGTTGTAACGACGTGACAGCATAGTTCGAGATACCGTGTTCTTTGAGTGCCGCTACGACTTGCTGCAAGGAAGCAAGTTTCGAAAGCATGGCTGTATACCACTGCACCCGTTCCCTCAACACCAGACTCTCTCTGAGAATCCGCATCACGAATCCCACATCGCCGCCCTCGCAAATCATCTCGTTCTCCGCTCCAGTGCACACTACAGAAGAAGCAGCAGTAGAATCCTCAGCAGAGCCATGCTTAGAACTAGCCTGAAAGTCCTGCTGCGAAGAATAGAATGGAGGATTCGTCATCGTAAAATCCATCTCCTCAATTTTCAGCAAATCCAGCGGTAGAATCGGTCCATCAACTTGCATATGTTTCAATTTGATTCGCTCTCCAAGTCCATTGACGTTGATATTCTGCTGAGCGCATTCAAGAGAGTGAACATCAATATCCGTGCCTGCCATTCGCCACTCTGGCCGCTTGGAGCAGGCGAGCAGAGCATAGATACATGATGCGCCGATTCCAATATCCAGACCTACGACTTCGCGCGAGGGATCTGGCGTGTCTCGGTAAGAGGAGTCTGTCGTGTCGAGCAGGTCTTGGATCCAGCGGATGTAGTTCCATCGGACGGGAATCGGTGGACAGAGGCGATCATCCGGGAGGGACAGCGAAAGCTTGAAGTCTTGATTGAGGAGTGATTTGGCGAGTTGTCTTGATGACAAGTCAGTAGTGTTGATGATGACTGTTTAATTGTCTTGAGGGGAGGGAGGCAATACTGCACGATTTTGGGATTTCGAAAATCGATGAAGCCTCTGCTCTTTGCAGTCTGGGCGATGGCAGCAAAGTCCGCGTCTTGTTTCGCGAGGGCCTCGAAATCAACGTCGCGCTCGTAGTATGGGATTTGTTTCATGATGTTGATGGTGTTGTTGTGAGGCGGAACTTTAGCAAGCTTGATGCGATGGAACTAGGCAACTCGAGGGGACACAAATGATGATCATAGTATGTGAAATGGCCCATGGTTCCGATAACTTGCGTCGATACAAATTGCTGAGAGGAGCGCGTCATATACTCTCTGAAATCAGATACCACAACGATATACAGGGAAGATGTTACTTTGAAGATCTCACGGAGATCTCAACGACCAGTTGATATCTATACTCTAGAGAGCGTTCCTACCATCTCTTGCGGTACTGTACAACCCGTCGTAAGCAAGCCACCTATCCAAATGGTGTCTCAGGCGTCATGATCATCATCGTCGTTATATATCTCACAAGAACCCCCACCGCCAAGCTCATGAAGCCACAGAACCACAAACTGTGCAAAACAGCTTCGTACTGCCGTCCTTCGTCCTTCGTGCAGAGAAGGCGACATCGCCGCAGTGCATACACTTCATGTCGTCTTCTCTAGCATCTTCGTATTCGTCCGCGCTACTCTGCTCATCGCTCAGCGAGCTCACAGCCGTATGGGTATGATATAGGGGCGGCCGGACCGAGAGTTGCGAGCCATCTGYTATGCCGTCGGGGTCTGACGGTGTAGCTGCAACGTCTTCATGCGATTCTGACATCTCCTGCATTCGACGAGCGTGCCCTTGCCATACGTCTTTGTCCCAGAATAGATATGATCTGTCGCCTTCGAGAAGTAGAGGGTTCTCCTTCGGCTGATCGCTCTCGTCGGATGGTTTGAAGGGCGGTGGCGGCGATGCATCCTTTGCGGGTTTCGAATCCACGGGCGAAGGGGAGCGTACAGATTGATCCGTGGCTAGAGGGTGGACAGACCGAATACTGCTAGGTTTCCCACCAGTGCGACCTCGTTTGCTCTCTAGGCTCTTGCGAGGCGAGATGCTGCGGCTCGTGTTCTTCAATGATCGAGCGTCCGCAGCGCCACCATTGGTGCTTGCCACTTCCATGCCTTGTCTCCATGTGAGAATTCTATCTGAAGGGGCCTGTGTTGAGGTCGAATTGCGAGATTCCCGAAGACTTGGCTGACTTGATGTGGTCCTAACGGATGGAGGCTGGCCAGCTCTACTACCACGCTTAGAGAAGAGAGATGACCTGTCCCAATCGTCACGCTGTCGTTTCGACCACGCGCAGTCCTGTCGGAAGACCTTGATCTTACCAGTGAAATCCGCAGTAACGAAGATGTTGCCGTCCTTGTGCAGGGATCGCGCTAAGTATCCTGCGGATTCCTTGGGTTTCTCAGGCTCAGTCYGTTGTGTGTGGATACTGCCATTCTCAGTGGGTGGCTTGGACGAAAGCGACTCCTCCTGCTCAGCATGGCTCACCAGAGTTATTGGAGGCGGGTTGCAAAGGTCGTACAGAGGGTCTTCTGATTTGCCAAGATGCTGCCGAGTCTTGGTAGGTGCAATGCATACCACAGTCGTCACACTATCGTGAGCTTCGAACATTTCTACCGGGGTCTTGTCACGCTTTTCGCCATGAGATTGCTGCATGGACCATATATAGGCCTTGYGATCTTCACTGCCGCAAACAACATACCGACCGTCGTCGCTGAGTGAAGCACGAATCTGGCTGCAGTTGTTCTCGTTTCCTCTAAATTTCAACTCTAGACTCTTGTCTCGAAAATTGTACAGTCGTATTCGGGAGTCGTTACTGGTGACGAGGACCTTGAGATCGCCGCTGGCGTCGAACGCAGATTGGATTCCAGTGATCTTGCTCCCTTTGGCATTCTGTCCTCGAGTCGACCGTACGTGGGTTTGAGTCTGGTATTTTAGGCCTTCAGTCTCAAAGGTCATGCATAAGCCGCTCAAGCACCCCGCCATGACATATCTGCCATCGGGAGTGAAAGCGACGGCGGTGATGAGATCAGGAAGCTGGGCTGAGAACGCAACGCTCTTGTCCGGGATGCTCCACAGCCGCAACTTCGAATCCAATGATCCCGCCAAGAAGAAGCGATCATCCTTGGGGTGGAACGAGATGGATGGAACGAAATCGGTGTGTTTAAAAGTGCAGAGGCACTCGTCCCTGCTGAGATGCCATAGCCGTACAGTCTTATCCATCGAAGATGACAGGAGAAAATTGTTCTTGCTCCAACTCAAGTCTAGAATGGTCGCGGTGTGGGCTTGATATTCTCGAATGGGTTTGCTCTGGAATACCGGGGCGCTGAGATGCTTCGTGTTTGAGCCCTCCGTCTCGTTGAACTCCTGGCGCTCGTGCTTCCTCCGATCCTCAGCGCTTGACAAAACCGCCCATATACGAACAACTTTGTCAGCGCCTGCAGCAGCCAGGTATTTGCCATCTTTACTGAACTCCATTGCCCATGTGGTGTTGGCATCAGAGGGGGTGTTGGAGGTCTTTCTGCGCAGCTTGTTCGAAGTCATCGATCGTTCCATCTTAGGCTGTGGACTACAGTACAATTCCTGCGCAAGGAACAGGCGATCAAACTCCTTCTGTCTCTTGTTCCGTGACCCCATCTTGATGTACGCAGGCGGCTGAGGGTGTCTGGGGTTAAATCCCAAGTTCTGCGTGAAGACTTCGGCGTTGTTACCTTCGGGTCTGCCATCGCTGGTGACCGATTCAGCGTCGTCCACGCTATCTGCAAGCTCCTTCTTCTTCGCGCCGCCCATGAGTCGGGAGAGGAACGAGACGGCTTTTACACCTTTGCGCAGATCCTTGTTGGCTGCTGCGCTGTCCAMCGTATCCGTCCTGGGTACCTCTGACGGCACTGGTTTCGCCTCTCTTGCTGACTGTTGGTCATCCTTCTGCGAACTCCCAGCATCCGAGGGCCTTCGTCGCGGCGATCCGGTATGAGGTAGGTTCAGCGGCAAGTGCTGTGTACGATTAAGAATATGCGCCGAGAGAGGATCGATACTAGGAGAGCCATGACTTTCGTCGTGCGACGTGCGAGCCTGTTGTTGTGTGTTGTTGTTGGTCGATAAAGTCCTCATCAGACGACCGGCTCCTGTGACCATGTCAGCGCCCGCGTGTCATCCCACGCGAAACAGACGAGACGGCAGCGCGTGATCTGCCTTTTGACGCGACCTACCATTTCGAGATCCAGGCGTGGCCGGTCTTTCTGGAGACGTCGTGATTGTTCCATTGAGATATCCATACCCAGACTCCTTGATGGGTGATTGCGCGGGCGATGGCAGCTGATCTTGATTGTTGGGATCCGTCAAGGTGATCCGTGGCCGCGCGATGACTGCCATTTCATTGACGGCACAGTACACCGGACCGCTCAGGCCCTCCTTCGAAGCATGCTGTTTATCGGGATGGGAGGGAAAAGGAATGCCCAGACGGAGCAAGGCTGAGGTCCTGGGGAGTAAAGGTGGAATCGGGCTCGACAGCTCGGGGTCGGACGGAGTTTAGGGGGCCCGTGGGTCGCAACAGCAGGGGATGTCGGCAAGCAGCGCGGAATGGAGGATGTGTTGCAGGCGAGTCCACAAGTGCCACAACTCTCCGGAAGTTTTGTTGGCGCTTTGGATGCTTTTGGTACCACATGCGTTAAGGTTTCTTTAACTTCCAAGGTTCCGGGGCGAAACGCTTCCTGCCAACGTCATTATGTGCCACTCTTTCCTGTCGGTACGTTAGCTCGAGCATCGGATTCCAAGCAACAGGCGCATCTTTTCAACTGCCAACAACTGGTCGTCAAGCCCAACCACGGGTTGCATGGGTCCATGGCTCGGAACATTGTCAATTGTGGAGACTGTCAACAATCAAATCCTGCTCCACAGGCAATCCCTGGCGGCCAGGAACGTGCGGAGCGCGTGAAGAACAGAAATAGATTTGCGTAAATCTTCGTGTCTTTGCATATTGCAGTATTTATCCAGAGCCCATATGCTCCGCTGCTGTCGGATGTGAGGCGAGRTATCAAGAGACCGATCCAGGTCAAACGCCGTGGCCCAAGGCAATATCTGCCCTGCCAGCCTATCCCAACCAGACGCCAATTCAATCATTCAATCAACACGTTACATCTAAAAGTCTTCATCAAAAGCAAAGTCGCCGTTCATGACGGGTACGGGCTCAGCGTCTGCGCCCTCCTTCTTGGCCGCCTGCTTCTTGATGCTGTCCATGACACCGGCCTTTTGGTACTCGCCGACACGCTTCTCGAAGAAGTTGGTCTTGCCTCCGAGGGAGATGTTCTCCATGAAGTCAAATCTGGAAATGATGGTCAGACATGCTGCGTGGGTGGAATGAGAATAGACTTACGGGTTGGTGGCGTTGTAAAACTTCTGGTTGCCCAGCGTCAGCAATAGACGGTCGGCAACAAACTCGATGTATTGGCACATGAGTGTTGCGTTCATGCCTAGAAGAGCACAAGGAAGGGCATCCGAAAGGAACTCCTTCTCAATGTCGACGGCCTCGGTGATGATGTCCTGCACCAGCTTCTGCTCTGGCTTGTTGTTCAGGTGGGAGAACAGCAGGCAGGCAAAGTCGGTGTGCATTCCCTCGTCACGGGAGATGAGCTCGTTGGAGAACGTGAGACCCGGCATGAGGCCACGCTTCTTGAGCCAGAAGATGGAGGCGAACGAGCCGGAGAAGAAGATTCCCTCAACGGCGGCGAAGGCGACAAGACGGAGAGCGAAGGTTGAGTTCTTGTCCGAGATCCATCGCAGTGCCCAGTCAGCCTTCTTACGAATGCATGGGATGTTGTCAATGGCATTGAACAGGTATGTCCTTTGTTTGGGCTCGCTGATGTATGTGTCGATGAGCAGCGAGTATGTCTCCGAGTGAATGTTCTCCATCATGATCTGGAAGCCGTAAAAGCAACGTGCCTCTGGTATCTGGACCTCGCCGCTGAAACGCTCAACAAGGTTCTCGTTGACAATGCCATCGGAGGCGGCGAAGAAGGCGAGGACGTGCGAGATGAAGAATCGCTCGTCGTCATTGAGTCTTTTGTTCCAGTCGTGAAGGTCCTTGGACAGGTCAATCTCCTCTGCAGTCCAGAATGAGGCCTCGGCCTTCTTGTACATTTGCCAGATCTACAGTGCTTTTGTTAGTATGTGTTACTTGGCGCGACTTGGACGCGTCTCAGCGCGTCGCGTGTCGAGATTTTGTCCAACATACCTCGTGGTACTTGATAGGAAACAGCACGAAACGCTGTGCGTTCTCCCTGAGTATAGGCTCATCCTCGTTATCATCCTTCTCTGACGAGACTGCGACGGTGGCTACTACGTCCTCCTCGGCCTGTTCTGGGATGCCCTTGATGGGGACAGCGACCTCGCAAGACTCATAACGCGCTTCGATGTTCTCCTTGTCTGCCTCTGACTGTAGGCCAATCTTCTTGAGGGGTGATTGCATCTTGAGGTTCTCGAGGGCGGAGGCAGCCTGCAATGTGGTGTTAGCAGCCGCGTGTGATCGTGGCGACGACACCAACACACCTTCTTGGAAGGCGTTGTTTGAACGCTCATGTTGATTGAGTAGATATGCTGGGTGGAATGGCTGTGGTTTGAATGGACAATGTTGCAAGATGGTGAGGCGAGAGGGTTGTTGTGGATGTTGAAAGGAATCAAAGGACGTGACGGAGCGTCTCTCTTTGAAGTACCTGCGCGTGAAGGCGTCCGTGCACCCATGTTAGCGTGTTTAGAGTAACGCGTCTACGCGTCTCCAACCATCTTTTCAACGGCTTCACTCCCGCTATGTGACCGCTGCGTGTTCCAACGTTGTTGCCTTGTGTTTCGTCATGCCATTCGAACTAACCCGACAACTGCCTGGGCGTCCGCCTTTGCACGTTGTTTTGGATGCCTAGATAGTCGGGAGCCATGATGTCGGATGCACGCAATGCGAACAATCCTCCGATCAGATTTCTCATAGAGTTATCAGATCGAGAGTGTGGAACAGAGGTCCTTTGTGTCCATTCGATGCATGAGTCTCGCAGACACCGTCGCCGACTTGGGCAGTSATCAGTTGGGTAGATGGTCAGGAGTAGGGCATCAAGGCCATAGTTGAGAAGAGGTATGTGATGGAGTAAAGTGATCGAATGCATTTTCCATCCATGCCTTATTTTTACTGTCATCACTGGTGTGTTGCGCTGTCAAATGCCAGAAGATCGCACCTGCCTTGAGGTTTGTGTATCAAAATGGCGTGAATTTCTTCTTCAATCGTATCTTCCACTGCGACAACCTCGCAACCGCGCAACACACCTCCAACATCAACACACATCTCCGCCATCATGGCCAATGAAGAGTTCGGCCGTCTGCAGCCCGTCGAATATGACGACTACCCATCTTCCCCGCCCCATGGAGCCTCGCCAGACTCCAAGAGCAAGTCGCCGTCGACCTACACAAGCGAGAGCCTCAAGAAGATTGGCGAGAGCTGCAAGAATCGTCTCCCTCCAGCAAGCGCCGTGCAGGCCATGTTCCTCTGTACGTAGCTCTGCACTTCTGAGCTCCATTCGTCCTGGGAGATATTGACCGGCATACTGACCAGAACATCTTCTAGATGAGCTCCAGCGCCAGACAGAGGTTGAGAAGCTCTTCCAGGGCCAATTGTTCAAACTTGCACAGCAAGAGAAGTCCGACGCAAACGACAAGGAACGTATGAATTGTCTTGAAAAGCGTCTCGCTACCCTGGAGAAAGAAGCTACTCACGGCCGCGTCGCCACTTCCGCCGCTCTTCTCAAAGTCCAGGGTGACAAGATCAAGACGTGCAGCACCCGTGTGGACTCCTTCGATGAGAAGCTGGCAGGCGTCGATGCCCAGCTGGAGAGGCTCAATACGCAAGCCAAGGAAGCCGCCGACGCTTTGGCTGCCTACCAGGCTAAGCAGGCTGAGGTGGCCGCCGCCGTTCCCGAGCAAGACCCCGTCCTCATCACCCTCAAGCAAGAGGTTGATGTACTCTTCCTTGACCGTGACAACATCCTCGTCATGGTGGACGAGGCCAAGACGCGCCTCACTCGGCTGGAGGAGAATCTGCGTGCACTCACCCTGCAGCGTATGCCCCAGGCACGATCTCCGGCCCTGCCACATCGTCTTCCCGTCACCACTTCCAACGGCAGCCAGATCGACCTTGGCGTGCCCAAAGGCATGGCTCACGTAGGACTGAAGAAGGAAAATGGATCGCCACGCAGCTTCTCTCCAGGCAAGCAGTGGAACTAGGCGGGCGGAGCGATCACATGCGTCAAGACTGAAGGAGCAATGCAGTCGTGCTGAGAGAAGTGATGTGAAAGGAAAGCGAGCGCGCATCACTCTCATCAGATTCTTTTCTGTTCTGTTGTGCCCATAACAAAAGGGTATATACATGCATCAGAGAATAAAAGGAACTCGTGCCAAACCATTGTGCCTGCTCATCAGAACTGAACTCCTTTGCGCTGCAGATAACTCCCAAGCAGACCGTCAAGCTGTCCCATCATTTCCTGAACGCCCTTGCGTTCCTCTACAAACAAGCCCGACATCAACGGGTGGTCGGCAGGCGCTGGTTTCACGCCCGTTTTGTCATTAATCATTACGAGCATATCGCGTACCTCGGTACCGTCTTCCAGCCAGGCACGCAGACCCTTGTCGTTCCAGGACTGCTGTGAGACGGCCAGTGACGCTCGTGATGAGAATCGGCCAGTATTGGTGTCAATCGATGACAAGGTGTCCTGCCCAGACTCTTCCCCGGCGCGCGTCTGCATGGTCTGAGGTTGCGGTGATAGTGCTGTGGGCGTTGGATCGTTGTCCTCCACCATTTCGTCCTCCTCCAGGGGCTCCGAAGGATGGTCGATGAGGCTCGGGGAGCTGGTGAGACTACCAGGCCCGCGTTCCTCTTCTTCGTCGCCGGACTCTGGCATGGCGTCTGGCATCGGAATGTGWATCGACTCAGTACCGTGCATAAAGGTATTGTTGCTGATCTCCACAGGGCTCTCCGATAACCTCTCGCTGGTCTCTTCCTTGTCGTCGAATGGATTTTGACCAAGTTCTTCAGGTGGAGAGTCAAAGTCGTCAAGCTCCACCCGCTGTTTGGCACGCTTGGCCTTCTTTGGTTTGCTCTCCTTGTCGGCTCCTCCTTTGAGCACGTTTGTCAATGGCGAGAGAGCATTGCTGAGGCTGCCCGATTTCTCCGGGGGCATGGACACTGCTTCAAGATCACTGCGACTCTGCGCGTCGGAGATTTGATCTTCGTGACCTGTGGCCATTTCATAGGCGACCTCTGAACCGGGCAGCTCCGCGAGGAATATACCATTCGAGTCTGACGGCGAGTCACGTACATCTTCATTGGAAACTGTTCTCTCGAGGTTGCCCTTGCCGGCTGCAGGGAATTGCATCCCGTTAATGTACTTGTTGTCGACCGGCGACGTGGTTCCACTCGGTAGGGGGCTTGCTCGCGGGGATTCGAATGACGGTTTCTCAGAATCGGCATCATTGGCGTCCTCTTTTGCCTTTTTATCCTTCTTCTTGCTTTTGAAAAGGCCGCTGAGCAAGCCGCCTTTCTTCGGCTCTTTTTTATCTTTCGATTCCCTCTTGGATGACTCTGGTGGAGTCGTGGCCTTGGTCAATATCTCCAGACTGGTGCTCCGCTTAGGCTCCTCAGCGACGGGCGATTGAGATTTGAGCGATCCACTTTCCTCGCGCAGTATCCCAGGGGTGAGGGTGATTTTGCGTGTCTCGTTTGTGTCGTCTTTGAGGAAAGAGTCCGTGTTTCTCGACTTCCTGGACTTCAAAGGTGCTGCTTCTGTCGAGTCTGTTGGTACTCTGTTGTAATCTAGTGACATACGCTCAAACTCACCAGTCTTGTCAACCAGTTTGGGAGAGACCGGTTCGTCATCTCCAGTCACACCGGCAGCCGCCAGAGCTTGGGCTGCGGTTGCAGCCTGCTCGCGATCAAACGAAGCGCGATTCGAAGATGTGCTCGACCGGCCCTCTGAGGTGGTATCTATCGCTTCTGCTTTTGCTTCGTCGCTTTCGGCTTCAGAATCCGCATTTGCGCTGTTCCCCGTTTGCAAAGCGCTTCCATACGGATCGATCATGTTGTCTTCGTCTTCGGAAGAGGAATAATCGTAGTCGGAGGCCTCCACATATGTTGGCGCTGCGAACTGGACAGTCTTGGTGTTACGCCTGCGCATGGCCTTCTTTAGTGGATTCCTGGATTTTTCCGAGTTGTCACTCAACATCGTGGCGGAGAGCTAAGCTGCATTAGCGAATGTGCGGAAACAGGGACAAAGCAAACAAACGTCAWTGTTTCTGTGTTTGTTCAGCCGTGCTAGGCGTTCGGTCGGCGTCTCGATGTGCTCGGCAGGAAGGTAGCCTGTCCATATGTGTTAGTCGCATGCTTTGAAGGGGAAATCCAAGGAATCTCCATACCAATGCTGCTGTCCTTGACTACTCTCACGAGCCACCAGTAGCTGTTGCTATCATCAAGCAGCACCATGGTGTCACCCTTGGTAGCATTCGCCTGACCCTCGACGGTGGCGACGAAAGTATGTAGCGCGTATACAAATTCGAAATCGATATCTTCTATTTCACGTAAGCACTCGCCTGCCCAGCCAGAATCGATGAATCGAGCGTCAGAATTTAAGAAAGCGTCATTTGCATCATCTTCCGTGTCCTCGTTATGGAAGGTGTCCGATTCGGATCCAGACAGACTTTCCCACGAGCTCGTCGATCCATCAGGAGAGTAGGGTGCCTCGAGCAGCGGGTCGTCCGTGGGCAATAACAAGGAATCAAGGTCCACACTAGCAATGCTGTTCATGCTCGGTGATGGTCGCAAAATCGTGTGGTCCAAGTCGGCCATGCCAGGAGTAAAGATATGGTGGCGGAAAGGACTCTCGATTGGTCGCAGATTGTTGTAAAGGTCGCTTCGTCGTCGCTCAGGTAGCCACGCGCCGGCCATGGTACTTACATGCTCCTGCGTTCRGTCCTCTGCATACTCATCCTCGAAAATGAACGTTTCGTCCTCGCTGTCGCTGCTGTCTTCCCTGGTCGCTGCCGGTTTCCGATGCTGGCCATACCTACCCTTGAGATGATGTTGAAGCGCTGTAAAAGGAGAAATCCCGCTTGTAGAAGCGGGCGTGAAATGCGTTTTGCGCCAAGCAAGCGGAGACCGCTGTATCTCGACCGTTCTTGCGCATACCGGCAGATGCTGCGGTGTTTGCGTAAACGGCGAAGAGCTTGGTGAAGAAAGTGCGGACTGGTTGAAAGTCTCGCCAGTTTGTGAAAGCGAGGATGTTGGCGACACGCTGCTAGAGCGAAGCGGCCGGACCCTGCGCGGTGTTGCTGAAGAGGGATCGTGCAGAGGGTACCCACCATCGTCGATGCTCGGCGAGCTCGATATCCTGTCCATCATGTCATCGTCTGCGTCGTCATGGTCTGCGCCGTCGCCTTGTTCGTCCCCACTGCCATTGGCGCCATTCTGCTGGCCGTTCTTCGCCTTATCATCGTCGTTGGCATCGGGATTGTCGTCTAGACTGTCACCAATATTCCAAGCATTTGCCAGCGTCTGCTCCTCGGAATGCCGCTCCTCCATCACATGGTGCACCTGGGCCGCAACGTGCGGCGCCAGTCCATTGGCTTGTATCGGTTCGGGCGTGGGATGTTCAGCAGCCGAAGGAMTGTCCGGACTCTGCAGGTCCAGCGTATCTGCCCGAGGAAAAAGACCAGGGCGGGCCATGCTTGCAGTGTGTATGCGTATGAGCGTGGCCAATAACTACGACGTAGACCTCCGAAAGCCGTGTGCTGAGTACTGGCAGCGAGCTCGCGGCGCCGTCAATTGAACATGGCTTGAGCAGACGGTATGTGTCGCGTGGAGGAGTATGGTCGAGTCGGTCGAGCGGTCGTTGTCGTCGTGGAGGAGTGCGCCTTTGGTCAGGGAAGAAAAGAGTGGAATGGTTGAAGGAGAGGAAGCCGTGGTAGTCAAGACGGTGGTGGCTGGTATCGCGATCAACGGCCGCGCGGGGTGGAGGAATTCTCGTGGAATGAAGGAATTGTGACAGAGAACGGCAGGGACTCGTCGATGAATCCGTCAACGGCCCAAGATTGCATCAGCTGCAGGGTGGAAAGGGTGGCGGACGCGACGGAGATGTTGTGCTCCTCATGCCTATCCCTGTACCCGCAGATGGATATTTTAGCGTGGACAGTCCCTTTGACCCCGATTAATTCTCCTTCACTAAAATAAGGTACCTACCTACCTACACTACAGCACCTACCTAGTCATGGAGGTTCTTTAGCTGCACTTTCTTTCTCCTAACTTCGATCTGATTCAGGTCTACCATCCATGTCAACATGAAAGGACCACAGCTTACGATCTCAACTGCCAACAATGAGGCGTGTCGACGTTGTCATTGCGTCTCGTGACTCTCGCAACGGGGACGCATCCATGGCACGAGACCACACGCTGACACAGCCACCACAAACAGCGGTGTGAATTATAGATCCACCGTCTTATTTGCCTTCCATGGAGCACATGAGGGGAGAGAATACAGAAATGGTGGCTATCTAACGTCTATGAGTATGAGTAGGGCGTCTTCTCGCAGCTGGCTTGCGATGGCCGTRCCACTGATTGCTCCATCCATTCCATCGCCAACTATCTGCACTCGCCTTGCCCAATCTGACCTTGTATGGCGTTGGCGTGGGTTTGGGCGTCGTAGTGGTAGTACACTTGGTTGTCGAGGTATAGGAATACACAAATTTGGTCCCACTTACGGTGGTTGCAGTGGGTCGATTTGAACCAGAGGTTTTGCTCACAACTGAAGTTGCTGTTGCTGTTGGCTGCTTTGGAACAGCGGGAGTTGACCCATTGCTGGAGTTCGTTTTTGGAGAGGACTGCGACGGAGCGCTCGATGGCTTGGAAGTTCCAGCAGACGTGGGAGCCTTGACAGTCGAACTTGTCGACACCACCTTCACAGGAGTAGTCGAACTTGAGGGCTTGACAGTCGAACTTGAGGGCTTGACAGTCGAACTTGAGGGCTTGACAGTCGAACTTGAGGGCTTGACAGTCGAACTTGNGTCGAACTTGAGGGCTTGACAGTCGAACTTGAGGGCTTGACAGTCGAACTTGAGGGCTTGACAGTCGAACTTGAGGGCTTGACAGTCGAACTTGAAGGCTTGACAGTCGAGATCGATGGTGTAGCACTTGTGAGGGTCGTTGGACGCGATAAAGTCACAGGTCTCGAAGAGGAAGTCGTCGTCAAAGGCCCAACAGTCGAGCTCGGTGGCACACGACCAGTAGAGCTCTTTGATGCAGACGGTGCCACAGATGAGGAAGTACTCTTTGACGTAGAAGCCACAGGCTTCGAAGATGACACCGCACTCCCGCTCACATCCGGCAGTGGCTTCTGCAACAAAGCAATGCTCCTCCAATCTCCACTCTGATCCGTATAGTTGTACGCCCAAGCAGGCTTGTAATTCTCAATCACGACACTCTTCACGAACATCGTATACGGCCCACCCTCCATATCCGTATATCCTCCAGCCCATTCTCGGGTTCCTTGATTCGAAGAAGGATCGCCACCAGCCCATATYCCAAGTTGAAACTTTGAAGGCGTCTGTGGGTACTGATGCGTAGTCTTGTCGCTATCGCTGGCAAGATGCGTCCTCACGACTTTGCCATCAACGAGCCATTTCAATTCCGTGGGCGACCAGTCAAATGTATATGTATGAAACGATCCTTGTGGGTTTGCGATATCAAAATAGCTGCCACGATCATAGTTTCCCGTAATGCCTTTGCCGAAGTAGTTGTTTTGTCCCTTGCCGGCGCTCCATTCTGGATGACCAAAGTTGTTTCCCGACATTTCAAAGTCGATCTCGTCGAAGGCATCGCTGATCTGTGTACAAGTGTTAGCATTCGATTATTACAATAAACCAATTCACATGAACATACGAGCACTGCCGAGCTGATCATGCCAGTACCATTAGCAACCCGAGCCACGACGGAGACTCGCCCGAACAATATGCTGAAATCGGTCCATAATTGTGGACTGTCAAATCGTTTGTTGAAGGTGAATTCCGCTCCAAGAGACCCAAAGTTCACAGTAGCCCAGTTGCTAATTGTCCAGTTTGCAGGTATCGAGGTTTGCTTCGTAAAGTCGACCGAGTATGTGCTTGTTGGTAGTCCCCGAGTTGGCGGGCAGGCGCCTGTTGCGTTCTTCAGTGGATTGCAGGGCCAGAACTGACCGTCATATCGTTGTGCGTTGATCGATGTTGCCAGATGCAGCACATTGATAAGTGTGAGTCTCCACATGATGGCGACGCTTCGTTGGTGAGTTTCAGACGTTAGTGCGATGCCTTCTGTGTTAGTTACCTGGACAGCATAAAGAGCTAGGTACATCTTGAAATTGGGTGTACCGGATCAAGACTATGGAACAAAGGAATTGGGGAAATTGATTGACATGAATCCAATATTGAAGCTTGTCAAAGAGGTACAGCTGCACCCATGGACCGTGGTATCCTGAACGAAACATGAGCTCAACAAATGCACAATCGGCATACAACTAGACTTACATTTCATATCAGTCCATTCCTCGAGAGCCTCAAGCACCCTTCCCCATAGACCTTCTTGCCATTCGCTCACACACTGCCATTCTTCTGACCGCATGCTCGCTTTCATCGTGTTCAGCCACGCTCCAACAATGAAGTCGGAATAGACAGGCTCATCTCCATCAAGAAAGGGACCGGCCTGCCGCAATTCCGGAGGAGGCCTCTGCTTCTGAGCCGGGTCGGTCCCGGTAGGTCGCCAGACATGGTCGGTAGTTCCGCCCGTGTGATTGTATGCCTTTGCGAGTTCGCCCAGAGCTGCCTCGAATTCTTTAAACAACTCATGTCGTTTCCCTTGCTCCAATCGAAGGTCTTCCCACGAGCTCACCCCGTGTCTCTGAACAAAGACTGCTTTTGCAGTATCTGTAATTGGCATCTGATCCGCCAACCCAACGTATGTCGTGAAGATTGCGTCAACTTGGGCGTTGAAGGCTGCACTTAAGCCGATCGTTGATGGACGGAATAGTCGTGGACTGTCTGGAAAGACTCTGTCGAGGTACAGGGCAATTTCAAATGAGTCTCCAATGACCTCTCCAGTCGAGAGATTTTGAATGGCCGGAAGAGTGTGATAAGGGCTACCATCAGGTAGGGTACGGTTGGCAGGTACACCTAACTTCTCACGAACGGCGGTGATGTCTGGCATGTCWATTGCTTGTGTCCGGTACGAAATGTCTTTGCGGTTTAGAGCAAGACGTGTTTTGAACGGATTCGGCGCAAATGTCCTGAGCGGTGGCCCGGAAGCAATGTCAAAGAAGATGATGGACATACTGGGGGGATGTTGATTGAGATTGTATTCAAATGTTGATGTTTTGTGTCGGTCTTCGCGGCTCCAGAAGATGAAGCCAAGGTGAAGTTTGCCAAGGCGTTGCAATCCTTAAAGTGGATCAGGTCAGGGAGTCAGAGAAGACAATTGTGTATTTCCGTGACAATTCGGTTCGAACTTGTACCGATCGCAAGGCTCATATTAGCTGCTCACTGTTCTCATGTCAACACTTTGGCAAGGAGCACATACGGTACGAATGCTTTGGTACACTGCATATAACGTCTTACAAGTCTTCATCTCCGCCCCGAGCTTGAAGCTTCTCAACATATTCCTGAGCTGCCTGTTTGACATCCGCAATGTGCTTTTCGGTTCCTTCCTTCTCCTCGAACTCCAGCCATTGCTTGAAAACCATCTTCGCTCTGCGCTTCTTCATTTTTTGTGCAGCGATCCTTCCAAACAAGACCCTAGTCTTTTCTCTCGCTTCCTTCTTTGCCTCATCGCCTTGAGCACTGGCAATGCGGGACTTCTCGATGTTCAGCCACATGTCCCATCCAGTTGTCCACTTCGGCCATTCATCAGTGAGACCCTCAAAGATGGTGCGGCCTCGCTCAGCATCACCGTTGTCCGAGCGGAATTCCAGACCAGCGAAGTTTGCTGTGAGCTGGCGGTGTTCTCTTGACGGGACGGACTGCAGAGCCTTCGCCAGCAGAGCACGAGCCTTCACTGGTGCGTCCATCGTACGCATCAGGAAAGTCGCATAATTCATCCATACATCCGGACTGGCACGGAAAGCTTTGTTGGCCACCATTTTCTCGWAGACAGCCTCGGCCTTGTCGTTCTTACCATGGTCGATGTAGATTGAGACCATCTTTTCGTGCATCTCCAAAGAATCCTGCACCTGACACGCCCGCCTGAAGACCTCATCCACTTGGTCGTCATCGCTGTAATTGACTTCGAGTCGCAGCCAAGCTAGCCAGATGTTGAGCTTCTCCTCGCCCTCGCGAATGTGAATTGTGCGCAGGGCGCGCTCGGCAATGTCCCGTGCCTTTTGTATTTCACCAAGCTGCACCTGAAAGCTCATGTAGCGAATCYAAAGATCTGAGTTGTTGGGCTGACCGAGAAGTTGTCGCTCGAAATCACTGACACTCTTTGGGCCGTCCACGTCGAGACTGCCGGTCATGTCAACCTTAATCTCAGGTTTGTTGCGCTTGCGCTTCTTGCTGGAGGTGCCTTCGTGCTCAGATTCGGAGACAGCACCATTGTCGAGAGCATTGAGACTGTCGCCCGTCCAGTCAAAGCCACCAGTCTTGAGACCCACACCGGATTTGGGCGCTAGCTCCGCGTCAACATCCATGTCGTCCATGGCATCCATGTCATCGTCTTCACTGTCCTCCATGTCTTGGACGTTCGCGAGATCGACACCGCCAGGTGCATCGGCGTCCTCGTCGCTCTCGTCAGTGTCAACCCCCACGCCACCATCGTCCATCTCGACATCACTGTCTTCGCTTTGCCCATCTTCTTCTTCGGTGTTCGTGAAGTAGCTCGCTTTCAAGCCGAGACTGATCTTGCGCTTCTCAGTGTTGACGTCGAGAATTTTGGCTTTGACAACATCTCCAGCGCTGTAAAGAGATCTGACATCCTCAACACGCTTCGCCGCGACTTCGCTACGATGGCAAAGTCCAGAAAGTCTTGGCATGGTGTTGTCAATGTCAATGAAAGCTCCAAACTCTTCGACTTTTCTGACCTTGCCAGTGACAATCATTCCAACTTTCAAGTCGTCGATGCTGAGAGGCGGAGTGTAGTTCTTGTCCACATGTGACTTCTTCAAGCTGAGCTGGACTTGCTTGCTAGCGGCATCGACCGATAGAACTCGGCCCTTGACAAGCTGATCAATCTCGAAAATGCTCTGCCAGTCTGTGATGTACTGGTCGCTCAGGTCAGAGATGCGCACTAAAGCGTCCGCCCGGGCGCCCAGTGCCACGAAGACGCCCTTCTCGGCTACATGCTTCACAAAGCCGCGAACGATGTCTCCGGCTTTGAGTTGCGACACGTCCGTGATCTGAGCGTCCTTGACGGGGAGGCTCGAGCTGAGAACTTTGGAAGGACGCAAACTCAAGAATACCCGCTTATTCGGCAAGTCTACGCCCAGCACGCAAACCCGCACGATGTCATTCTTGTTGTACTGTGAAGTGTTGACCTGGTCATAATCGTCGCTCAGTTCGACAAGAGGGACAGGTCCAGCAAGATTATCAGAGATCTCTACCAGGACGGAACTCTCGGAGACTTTGGTGACCCTGGCAGGCAGGACCATTCCGGGGGTGAGATCCTTCAACTTGAGAGGACCGGCGGATCCTTCATTCTGCCRTGCAGACAAGTCAAGTCTGTTAGTGGCGATGTCAATCGACTTGATCTTCACTTTTAACGCGCACCCAGTTCGGAATCGATTCTCGACGTTCTGCAGCTGGCCGACATCATCCGAGAGATCCATGAGGGCAACGCGTCCTCTGACGTTGGGTGAGAGATTGACCCAAACGCAGTTCTCCGCGTGATTGTTCACGAATGCCAAGCACGACTGGCCCTGCTTGACTGTATCGAAACTGAGCAGAGATTCATCTCCGGCTTGTATCCGTTGCTTCTTCGCAGATAACTCAAACACTGGAACTTTGCCTTGGCGATGGCTGATGGGCAAAAATCGGTGGTTACGTGCATCGTGGATGCCAAKAATCTTGACATCGATCAAATCGCCTGGCTTGAACTTGCTTAGGGGAACGGCTTTGTTGGCAATCTCTTCCCATGAGTCGAACGCTTCGCTGACATCAATGCGACCTTGGACATTGTCCGCAAGGCGTACATTGACCTGCGTAGCCTTTACAGATACCACGCAGGCCTTGGTAACTTTACCAAGTGAAAAGTCCGCCACGGTAGCGACCGAGGTATCGGTGGGATTGGTAGCAGTCTGAGATACCGCCGATTTTGAGGCTTTCGCAGGCTGGGCGTCCGAGGCACCGACCTCTTTCATGCTCAATAGGAAACGTTGTCGTAGATTGTCTCTCCCACTCACCCACAGGCTCAAGGTCTGATCCTTCCTCAACCCGAATCCTGGCTTTGCGGATAATTCAGACGAGATTTGACTCTTTGGTAGCAGACCGACCGTACCATTGGCGAACTCAACGTAGACAGCTTCCGGTGTGACATTCCGAACGAAGCCATGAACCTTGCGACCCTCCTGTGCATCGTCAAACGACCTGATGAGTGTGCCAGCTTGCGCGTCCGCTAACAAAGCGGGTTTGTTGCTCAGCTGCACGGTGTGACTGCGATCAAGTTTATCCAGGACGACGAGGTTTGCAAGACTTTGGCCAACACGAATACGCTTCAACGCGCTTTCTGCTTTCGCTGCGGACCCATCACCGAGGTGCCCAATTTTGATAACGCCCTTGAGACCATTCTCAATATCGAGCAGGACACTGTCAGCAGTCTTCGATGTCACAGCACCTGTGACAATGACACCACCGGTGGTATCATCCCACGCCTGCTGCTGCTCTGAGCTGAATTCACCGCTGTCTTTGCAGGTGACTTTCATCTCCCGCGATCCTGGGTTGACAGACACAATCTTAACATTGACGGTTTGGCCCAAGCGGAAGTGCTTCTCTGGTGCTTCGATGAAGGTTTCACTCATCTCAGCAACCGGGAGCCAAGCTCTCACCTCACCGTAAAACTGCACGGCAGCCCCGTTGGGGAGGAGATTGATGATCGTTCCTTGACTCCCCATACCAGGCTTCAGGTCCGTGTAGGAACTCCAGATTGATGATTCGTCATCCGTCTCCAGCAGTGTTTTCTTCAGGGTCAGCCGTACCTGACGCTTATCGACGTCGACAGAGAGAACCCTGGCTTTCACTGCAAGCCCCTCCCTGAATTTGCGCTCTGGGTGGGACAAGTGTGCATCACTGAGATGCATCTCGGGCACAAGACCAGTGATGCTATCGCTCAGTTTGACAAGAACACCAGTAACACCCTTTGCGCCGCCCAGTATGAGCTTGGCGACCGTACCCTTTACGATTTCGCCGACGGTCAGGTCTTCAAGCCTGAGGAAAGTCTGACCGAGAATTGAATGCTTCAACGATACGTAGTAGATATTGTCGACCGGGTTGTAGGAAATGATGCGAGCTTTGTGTGTAGAATCGACCTTGTATGGACCAGACGCCGACAGTGAATCGATGCGGTGGTCCGATATTTGGGATATGTGGGCAAATGCGACAGATGGTGCATCCCTTGAAGTCTTGCCAGGAAGAGAAAGGTATATGCCACGGTCTGCAGATACGCGAGTGACCTTGGCATCGTCTACGATGGCCGAGAGAGCCAGGGGTTGGTCGAGCTCTGCCGACTGCGTCTTGTTCTTTGCAGTCGAGTTCTCGGCAAGTCTTGTGGGAGGAGGKATGAGTGCGAGTGCATGGTCGAGGATCGATATCCCCACGCGGCGGGCACCATCGTCTTGCGGAAGCCCGTATATGATGCGACCCTTGGTCTTGGACCCAATCTTATATTTCTTGACCATATCCTCCTCATTGAAGGCTTCGGAGTGGATAGAATCCGCAGTAACATCAAGCATGCCCATGACCTTCCCGACAACACCTCGACTGCCCGACTCAGTGACGAGAATCTCAACAGTGGTTCCGGGTTGGAAAGCATCGACAGTTGGTGCCTCGCTGACAACGGGTAATTTGACGTTGCCGGGAACTGTGACAGAAAACTTGTTCGGGTCGGAGCAAAGCTTCAACACTTTGCCATTCGGGGACTTTCCGGTAAGCAGACACAGCATTACTTGACCTTCTTGTAGTTGCGTCAAGTTATAGGCCGAGCCAAGTTCCTTCTTGCTGATGAAGCCTCGCACGCTCGCGTCGGGGAGACCTAGATCCATGGCAACGCCGTTGTCTTCAACACTTCGGACAGAGGCTTGAATCGTGCAGTTGAGAACAAAGTTATCCTCAGACAATCTACCATTGACGTGTCCGGGATCCAGTGAAAGTTCGATGTGTCTCTTGCTCTTCCCGCCCTTCTCTGTTGGATCCGTTCCAGTTGATGTGACGACAGCGCGCAACCATTGCCCGATGTAGAAGAGCTTCTTGAGGTCCACATCCTCCACATCATCGTCGTCGCTGTCCTGCTGTTTACCGTCCTCGTCCAGAAGCTTTTGAATACGCGCGGTGAGCCTGTCAGAGACTGCGATGATGGGTGCATATCCAGTGAGGTTGTTGGGGAGCGCGAGTGCAACATCTCTTCCGGTGACGGCGGTCACTCGGCCCAGTACGGTGCTGCCGACAACAAGGCTCTTGTAACTCAGACCTTGGATTTTCAACCCCGAACCCTCGACTTTGACATCGCCGAAGCTCTTTCGTCCATCCTTGCGCTTCTTCTTCTTCCCAGCTGCGGCGCCTTCGGCGAATAGCGCTGGCTCATCGCTCTTGTCGCCTGCTGCCGCATTACCGTCCTCCTGTTCCTGCTCCAACAGCACATCCCGCTCGGCCTGCGCCTTGATCTGCTTGTGCTCGAGCGGCGTCAAGACACTCCCACCGCCACGGGGAAAGGCGCGGTCTTCCTGTTGTAGAATCGACTTGACTGGCGGCTTCTTCTCGCCGCCATCATCCTCCTGCGGTTTCCGTCCTTTCTTTTCTTTCGCCTCCTTTGGCTTCTTTTCTTCCTTCACATCAGCCGGCTTTACCTTTTTGCTTGGCCGGTCATCGGTGACGGCTTTCCTCTTCACGGACGCCATGTTTGCTGTAGTATGGAACGGTGATTATCAGAATTCGAGATGTAGGCAATTTTTTTGTCGCACCTGTACGAATCGGCAAAGCTTGAGACCCACTTCTGCCGCTACCAGCCTCTTTACGCGACTACGCGACACGCGACAGCACTTCTCTGATCCTTTCCTCAATGCATCCCTCGAGACAGCATCATCACAACGCAGCCTACCAGGTCACACACGCCATGGATCTGCCGAGCTCCTCCCCCGTCTGCGACAAGACTGGCATACCGGCCGGCCAGAAAGCCATTGCCATCGCCTCATCGCCTATTCGTTCCTCAAACAAGTCTTCGCTCATCGGTGGCCAAAAGATCAAGAAGCCGCCGACGGTCACGCCCAAGAGGTTCACCAAGTTCTTCACTCCACGAAACACCTCATCTGCACGCAACAACCGCCCAAGCAAAGCAGGAAGGCAGCTGCGTGACATCACCCGGAATGGCGTCAATAAACGACATGGCGCTATATCTTTGCTGGGGGAGGATGTCCTGGACGGCAGCGAGAACGATCTACTCTCCTCAAGACCTTACAAGAGACGCAAGTTCTCTGTCGATGTCGCGAGTTCGCCGCCTCTACAGTCATCACCCCTGAAGCATGCGCAAACCATTCAGCCCGCCCCCATTTTGATCTTCGAGGATGATATGGAAGACGAGGCGCTCTCTGAGGCCGAGACCCTGCCGGACATTTTCGAGCAGCTCAAACCCTTTCCCAAGCCCATACGCCGTCTCCGTGAACCTGGCCCGTCGAGACGAATACTAGAGCGAAGCTTCGGAGGATACGACGCTGTTTCACGCCATCGCAAAGCACCCGATCATGGTTCAAATTGGAAAGCAGAGACCGCGAATTTTGTCACAAATCCTTATGATATCCACACCTTTCGAGGAACTGCCCTTCCCTTTTGCACGACGAGTTGCAATACCAACCCTCTGATTGCTGTGGGCGATGAGGAGGGAAGCGTGCGCCTCATTGACTCCAGTGCAGAGTCCAGCTTCGGCAAAACCCACGTCACGTTCCGCGTGCACAAGAACGCGGTGATGGATATTGGCTTTTCCTCGGATGACTACATGCTTGCCACTGCAAGTGGTGACCAGACCGCTCGCGTTGTGGACATGCAGACACAACAGACTATGTGCCAGCTGATCGGCCACAAAAGCAGCGTCAAGCAAGTACGGTTCAKGCCGAATGACGACAATGTGGTCACCACAAGTTCAAGAGACGGCACCATTCAGGTCTGGGACCTGCGATGTGGTGGCAAGGCTCCGGCACAGAGTCTGCGAGTGGCTCTCGGCCGCAACATCGACGCTGACGGGAAGGTACAAACGCAAACCCGATATGGACAAGCCCTGGACGTTGGCGTCGGGCATCGCTCGACAGGAAGACCGTTTACCGTCGGAGAGCGCGACGAGCTTTCAATCACTTCCTTCCAGCATATGCCACATGGTCGTGAACACCTCATCATCACAGCCAGCGAGGTGGATGCTTCGATCAAGGTGTGGGATGTTCGAGGCGCTGGGAGAAGAAACCCAGTAGCTCTGGGCAGCACCCCTATTCCGGAATCTCACAGGCGCACACGGAATTACGGTATCGCAACAATGGCCATGTCAGGAGATGGTGCCCGCTTATACTCCGTCTGCAGAGATGCCACAACTTACGTGTACTCTACGAATCAGCTCGTCCTCGGCCATGTGCCAGAAATGTCTATCCACCCGGGCAGACGGCGCACACCGACCGAGCCAAAGGCTGGTCTTGCGCCCCTCTATGGATTCAGACACCTCAATTTGCGTATTGGCAGCTTCTACATCAAGGCGTCAATACGACCCGCGAAAGATGGCCGGGGAGAGATGCTTGCTGTCGGCAATACAGAGAGCAATCCAATCCTCTTTCCCACAGACGACCGCCATTTCCCTCGCGGAGGACGTGCACCATTGATCTACGACGACGAGGAGGAGGATGAGTTCGACTTGCCATCCATGCCACCGCCATCAACGACAGGACCAGTGCTCGGCCCTCACATCTTTGAGCACGGCACAGCGCTGGTGAGAGGACACAACAAAGAGGTTACCTCTTTGGCGTGGTCTACAGAGGGCAATTTGATATCCGTGAGCGACGATTTCTCCGCGCGATGCTGGAGGGAGGACGCGCAAAAGGCWCGTGAGTTGCGGACGGGTGGCGAAGTTGGTGGAGGCAGATGGCGCGCAGGTTGGGCGGATGTTGGAGGGGCGTGGGATGAGGAGGAGTAGCGGCAGAGCAGCGATCTCTCAGTTCAATGCACGCACAGCACGCGGTGGTTGTAGATATCGCGTGGCACGGCCTTCACAGCGGCATGAAAGCAGCACAGACCATATGACATTAGCAGCATGATYATCCCAGGATGTCCCTTCCGACAGAACATAAATCATCAGATTCCAATGCACGAAATGGTACAGAGTTGCCAAAGGCGGACTGATGACCTCCTCTCTCATACCTTTCTTGTGCTGCATGGTTGCGATCCTTGCTAGCCGTAGCTCTGTGGGCCTTGCGATACGTGAAGCGCGGTAAGTCAAGAGGCGTCGAACAGTGCATCCCATTCGTGAGGTCGTGCGGCGTCGCCGGCGCAAGTCGTATCAGTTTGTCTCAAACGGCGCATGGCGTTATCAACTAGAGCATTTGCGAATCGTGCCCAGACTCGCGCCCCGGAGCTAGAGCTTCCAGAACGAACTCTATCCGGCACYTTATCGCACCTAAGCTCGAAAGGGCAGACCACCCGGATTGTCTTGTTTCTGTCTTTCAACGACGCCGCGCTTTCGCCGAGCCGCCTTAAGCATTCCAAGCACTCTCGAAGAAATGCCGCGCCAGAACTATTTCGCATGGCAACAGCAACGACATGTGGTGGATTCATTCACTTCGTCTGTTTCCTGCACAATCAAATTGACGGAAACAGGTTGAAGGACACATCCTACCCCAATGAGGAAGGTATCATCCCAAGGATGTGGGGAGCATAATCCATAGACGATGATTGGAGAAGAGGAGAATGGAGGAAATCCTTCCGTGTAGAGCTCGCTCTGTCCGGAGCCACGAATGGCACCTTCCCATGCTACTTGTGGCATTCAGGCGCAGGGTTTGCCACGAGGGCACGCAACGGCCTGCCTCGAACCATAACCGCGGTCTTCGCAGGACACGAGCTATCCATAACCGGATAAGGGCCGAAGCTGGTGGGCGCGCACAGGTTGAGCCGGGCACTGGTCGCGTGCGATACCATGAAGACGGGTCGCGTATATATTGGCCCCTGGCGCCGACCTGCGTGCTCGCCTTCTAATCCACCCTCTTTCGCATTCCAGTGGTTCTTGTCATTTCACGCCAGGTGARTTTTGGTCATCGTCAAGGATTCACCGTCTTGCCTTCAGCATTTGCCGGCGGGGATTGATGCTTGCAGCACCACCACCAAGACGACATCTGCTAACGTTCCCAAAGGCTCCGCCATGTCGTCGACGCGTGAATCTTCGTCGATTGACGACCACCCGGAGAAGGGCGCTCACACTGCCTACCATGACCCCATCCAGATGGTCGGCTCTTATGAGGGCAAGCCAACCGAGGAGGAATTGAAGACTCTTCGTCGTGTACCTGGAAAGGTTCCCACAGTCGCCTACATGCTGTGTATTGTGGAGTTCTGCGAACGCGCTTCGTACTACGGTGTTACGGGAGTCATCAGCAACTTTGTCAACCGTCCGCTCCCGGAAGGCGGCAATGGATGGGGTGCACCACCCACTGGAACTCAGCAGACTGCCGGCGCTCTAGGCATGGGTCCTTCTACTGCGAACGCCGTGAACCAGTCCTTCAAGATGTTGGTGTAAGTAGAGTAACTTCGAGCCTGCCGGAAAGGTCTCTAGCTGTGTTGTTTGCGGCAAAAGCTGATAATTCCTCTTCACAGCTATGCTCTTCCTTTGGTGTTTGGATGGCTCGCCGATTGCAAGACTGGACGCTGGAAAATGATTTGCTGGGGTATCGCAGTCTGCGGTGTCTCTCACGTATTGATGGTTGGCTCTGCTGCCAAAGGTCTATTGGAGGCTGGTACCGCCAAGGCTCCCTTCTTCATCTCTCTATATCTCCTTGCTCCAGGAGCTGGTATGWTTATCCCTGATACTTGATGCGGTACAGTCGCTGACCACTCTCCAGCCATGTTTAAACCCAACGTTTCTCCCCTCCTTCTCGATCAGATGACTACAACTGTTCCTACGGTTATCACCACTAAATCTGGCGAGCGAGTTATTGAGGACCCAGAAGCGACCACCGAGAAAGTCGTACTCTGGTTTTATCTGCTCATCAACATTGGTGGTTTCATGGGAGTCGCTACAACCTACGCCGAGAAGTACGTCGGCTTTTGGCTCGCGTACGTGCTACCTCTGATCCTGTACCTGCCACTCCCCCTACTCCTATGGTTCCTCTACAAGCGCGTGGTCCTCCACCCACCTGGTGGCAGTGACCTTGGAAACGTGTTCCGAGTCCTTGGTATCTGTCTCAAAAATGGAGGCCTCATGAAAATTGGTCGACATGGCTTCTGGGAATCTGCGAAGCCATCTGTCATCGCTGCCAGGGGTCAGACCATCTCAACAAGTTGGAATGACCAGTTCGTCGAGGACGTTCGTCGCACATTCCAGGCAACCGGAATCTTCTGCTTCTTCCCAATCCAGTACCTGAACGACAACGGTATTGGCGAGGCTGCTGGCTACCTGACAACCATGCTGAGGACAAGCGGTGTACCGAACGATGTCATCAGCAACTTCAACTCCCTCAGCATCATCCTCTTCATGCCCGTTCTGAACTTTGGTCTCTACCCACTTCTCCGCAAGATGAAAATCCACTATGGCCCGGTCGCCCGTATCACCACTGGTCTCGCCCTATCAACGCTCGGAGGCGTTGGTTACACCGTTCTAAACGCCAAGGCCTACCAATTGGGACCCTGCGGTCGCTTTGGTTCCACTGGCCAGTGTGAGATTGGCGAGGGTGTCGCACCAATAACCATCTGGTGGGCTGCTCTTCCATACGCTCTCGGCGGTATCTCCGAGCTTTTTGTCAACGTGCCTGCGTACGGCATTGCTTACTCCCGTGCCCCTGTCAACATGAGAGGTCTGGTCTCCGCCATCAACCTCTTCAGCACCGCTTTCGCATACGTAATCGGTCTTGCTTGCTCTGCTGTGATCAAGGACCCATATCTCACCTGGGACTTTGGCGGTTGCGCCATCGCCGGCGGTATTCTCACCGTTGTCTTCTGGTTCACCTTCAAGCACATCGATCAGGAGGAGTACGTCCTGTCAACGAACACCGACTACAATAATGATTTCACGGGCACCATCGCGCCGGTGGGAGAGAACGAGAAGAACAAGWCCTCGATTGAGCCTCGCCCGATTGTGGAGAATGAAGAGATGATGATCTCACCGAAGCAGTAGTATACCTAGCATACAGTGCAGAAGATAGTTTGATATTTAGCGATACTACTTGTACGACATGTGGATGAACCTTGATTGTGTTCTTCTTTCCATCATTCGTGTCTCATTTGAAGGCCTATGCTGAGTATCGCGCACACGCTTACTCCGTGATAAATATTGATTTCACAAAATTACAATATCTCTACTACCGACCCACATTCGTCCCCCACCTCACGCTCTGCCTARGTTGCGAACCTTGAGATGGCTGTTGATCCGCAAAGCGAATGTTGCGAGGTGGCTCGCGAGGTTGGTTGTCATCCTCGCTGTCGCTGCCTGCCTCCTCCGTGATGCCCAATGCGCCCTCTCGCCGCCGTCGCTCGGCAGCAGTCTCGCCAGAGTTGCTGGTATGGCGCTGACCAGGTGTGCTACCTGCAGGGACAGCACGGCAATTTGGTGGAACGCGATCAGTTCCATCGTCATCGGAATCTTCATCGGCTTGTGGCTGCTCCAGTGCCTGCCGTCGCCGCCGCTCTGCGGCAGTCTCGCCCTCATCCCCTTGTCGACGTCGATTTCGCAAATCTGAAGAAACGTTGTGGATGGGGACCTCCTTCTGGTTGGTGTCCACCAACATCAGCTCGTTCGATTCTTTGCTGAAGGTTCTCTTCAGAGCGGCTTTGTCGTTTGTGTCAGCTTCCTTGCGGCCTCTTCTTGAAGTCTTTCGGTCCAAGGGTGGAGGCGCGTCACTCGACTCGCCAGCAGCCAGAGACTGCTCTCTGAAGTCCTTTCTCGCCTCACGTTTCACCGCTTCTGGCGCATTGCTGTCTTCGACAGCTTGAACGCGCGACTTGGGGTCCATTCCTCGGATTTGGTCGATGAATTGAGCCTTGCTCATCCGTCTACCGCCGGCAGTTATCGTGAAGCGGATACGGTCGTCATCGTCGTCGTCGTCACCCGCAGGCGCACGCGCCTTGTCGGACCCACCATCGACGTTGTCCTTCTGCTCCTTGCCGCTCAGACCGAGCATTTTGCTCATTTGACCGAGTCTCTGCTTGGACTTTTCTGGATCGGCAGTGGTGCTTCCCTTCCTCTCGGGTCCAGGGATGTCATACTTCTTGATCACCTCTCCGTCCTCATCTTCGACAATGATGGTATTGCCGTATTGATAAGCACGAGCAGGACCGCTGGCCTGCTTTCTTGGTTGCTCAGGCTTTGACTCTGCTTGTCCGCCGGTATCACGCCTGCGGAGGCGGTTCATGGTGCCCACGACGTTCAAACCGTTGCGCCAATTCTTGGCCGGTCGCTCTGGCATCTTTCCGGCTTCCTCTTGCGCTGACGTCTGGTCTTCCTTTTCGTCTTCGCCAGAATCTGTGCTAGGCTCCGTACGTGGAGCCACGCCATGATGTCGGTCCGCTCCTGACTCGTGCATTWAACGCTCTCCTTCCCGAACTTCATCACGCTGCCGAGCATCTCTAGGCTCGCCGACATTACTCTTCTCCACTGCGAGCACGTTGCCGTCTTCGTCCTCGTAAACAGTGTGCCCTCCTTCCTCGTATATCTCACCGGCTTCTCCTGGACTGACGTTGTCTTTATCCTCAGAGTTGATCTTGGCATCCGACGGTGGATCACTTCTCATTGCAAGAGTGTCAGAGTCGCTGCGACTCTGCTGTTGGTCGAGGCTGTTCCTCCGACGAGCCGGCTCGATAGCCGATTGGCTGACAGGACCACCCGGTCCAATGCCGTAGTCCCATGTCTTTCCTTTACTGCTCCTCGACCGGCGACGGGAGGATGCACGACTCTGTGCTCTGCTAGGATTGTCTTCCTCCTTTTGTCGACGCAGGAAGGTACCGGGAGTAGCCATAGGTAGGGTGTCGGGGCCTGACTTCTCATCGAGAGACTGCGCAGACATCATACTCTTGGAGCGAGATTGAATCCTCGGCAGCCGTTCCATCCACGATGGTTCATCGTTGCCTTTGGTGTAGCTCATGGTCAGGGTGAGCGTGTTGATGTGCTTGCCGAGCGTGAAAACGGCGATGGAGGATCCATGCACAACGATTGAGCAAATTACGAGGAAGCATGTAATGGGCCAAATCAAGTAGATCACGTTGTATTCTTCTGTGGACTCTGGAGGAAGAGCTGAGAGAGGCGTTGTGCTGTCCGTCTCGAGCTCTGCTCTTGCAAGGATTGCCACAAAGATGGCACCGACTCCAATAGGTCCGAAATGGCCAGCGAACAGCGCCTCTCGCCATGTCTTGATGTCAGGAATGACTGGTTTCAATGCCAACATGATTGGAATGCGCCGGAAGAACAGAACCAATATGGCAATGACAACCAGCTTCCAAACGTCCAGACCAAGATTTCCGTTGTTGAACTGCGCCCACGGAATGATTGTTCCGAAGTACACGAAGAAAGCCAAGTTGATCAACAAGTCGATAACGTTGGACACGTGAGATTCCTCGGTCTTTTCAGTGAACCAGCCGTCGTTGCTGAAACCCACGCCCGCAGCGAAACCAACGAGTAGGTCGTCCAGACCAAGCAGCGAACCAGACCCGGCACAGAACAACGCTAGAACAAAGTAGAACACCAGGAACGACTCTCGATCGATTAGGTCTCGCTCGTGGGCATAGCGAACGGCCCTTCGAGCGATGTAGCCCACACAAACGCCGTAGAATGCGCCAAAGATACACTCGTACAGGACAGTGAAGCAAAACCAGTGATATGCGACTTCACTCGCGTGAGGACGGTACTTGAGCAGGTAGAGGCCCAGGTAGATGAACGGAAACGCCATGCCATCGTTGCAGCCAGACTCGGCGGACAAGAGATCTCGCAGATGTTTGGGAACCCGTTTTGCGAACTTGCCCTTTCCAACGACCGAGGACGCCAGGACAGGGTCGGTGGCGGTGACACAAGCCGCGATCGTCAGACTTTCAAGCCAATTCAGATTGGGCGACATGACAGCCCAGATGAACAAACTGGTGATGAGCCAGCCGAATGTCATGACTGGGATCAGCAAGAAAGTTACCGACCTCCAATGCCTTTCCATGTAAGCCTTGGGCAATTCGACGCCCACGGCGAAACATTGTACGACCAGGACGATTCGAGAGAACTCGAGAGTGATTTGATCCGGATTGCCCCATGTCAGAGGGTTGATCAAGTTTGCAGCGTGAGGACCGAAGATGATACCGCAAAGTGTAGCGACCGTAGCTTCACCTATGTATAGTCTCTCCTTGATGATGGAAGAACACAGCATGAACAGCGTTGTGAAGCCTCCGAGAATAATGTAGACCAGATGCGGCCGGTTGATCGACAGTTGTTCCCACATCTTGCTTGGCCTTTACTCTTGTGTGAATTGGCAGTGAAAGACTTGTTCGTCACTCATGCGGCTGCATCCCAAGCTTTTTTCCCCGAGGTTCCAGCCCAAGATCTGCTTGCCGTGCAGCTCCGCGGAGGAGAGTGGATCCAGCGTGTTGTGAGGGCGGGCGATGCGCCTTCGTGGGAGGATTGGCGTGCTGGGCGCAATGTGAAAGAGGGCGGGAATCGCTCAGATAAGAAACGGAGCAAAGACTTCGAAGATCCTCCAAGAGAGCCAATATGCGACGCCAAGGTGATGATGGATGTCGGCAAGGGTATGGAAGCGCCACTGGATGGCGAGCTTCAAGGGGAAGCTCAATCGCKGATGTGGGACGATTCTGGTGCCACCTCTCGCGATAATCTGTGAGTATCTCGCGTTTGATTCCCCTCCTCCGGGCTCTTTGGTCGTTCGAACGCGTGCCTTTCCTCGCCACGACAAACATGCGGCAAACGAAGGTCTTTATAAAAGTCTAGAAGCAAACTTCCAAAGTCAAAGGCCCCGCAATAAAGCGGCAACGATCCGGAACTTTCTTGGCGGCTGGTGAAATGACGTTTTGCTGCATCTTCAAAATGTTCCGACCTAATGCCGTGAGCTTGGCGGGAAAGGGCAAAGGCATCGCTGGGTGGAAGAGAGAGGGAGAGGTGTGTTTTGACGGAGATGATGCTACAAGTGAGGTCCGACTCAGGTCTGCATCTAGACTCATGCGCTACGTTTGCAACGTGGTGGTTCCTGTAAAACTTGACGGAACTCAGAAGTCAGCAGGGATCCGCGGTCTAGCACGATTCTAACCAAAAACCGACTTCACAAAAGCTTCCTCACGTCGTGTACATCACCATACACCCTAACAAAGCATGCCAGGAAGACGCTTGCCCGACCATCCCATCAACGCCAGCCTGTGTAGGCGATGCCAGGCTGTCGAGCCCGCCATCGTGGTCCGCACCGAGCCTTTGTGCAAGGCTTGCTTTGGCAAATATGTCAACACCAAGGTCGTGAAACGGCTGGAGAGCTTTCGGGTGCGACATTCAGAGCCCGGAAATGAACGATCTGTGCTCCTTGCTGTATCTCTCGATGCATGCTCGGTGACTTTGCTTCATGTAGTCAGCCAACATCTCAAGGGACAGGTGGAGAAGACTGGTCGGACGGGATTCAAACTTTGCGTTTTGTATGTGAACCGTAGTCATTTGGCGGACACCAGTGAGGCGACCGCGTTATTCTCACAACTCAAGGAGCGGTTCCCAGAGCACGACTACCACACGGTCGAGCTATCAGACGCTCTTTCCCTGGAGGGAGTGTCGAAGCTATTTGGCCAGGATGCCGAAGATCTCTCGCAGACAAATGATGCCACTCAACGCCTAATGCACGTGCTGGATCATGCTACCTCTGCAACGTCACGACAAGATACGGAGCAGACACTCAGACGAAGACTCGTGGTTCAATTTGCGCAGGATCGCGACTGTGAGTCAATCATATGGGACTACAGCGCCACGAAGTTGGCTGAACGGACCTTGGCGGAGACTGCAAAAGGACGTGGCATCGCCCTTCCCTGGACCGTTGCAGATGGGGAGTCTCTACACGGAGTGCCATTCTATCATCCATTGCGAGAGCTACTGAATAAAGAGCTGAAATCATACGTCTCTTTCATCGAACCTCCATTTGATGACGGATTCGTCACAGCTGAAGTCAAGCCTATTGTCAGCACGAAGAACACCACGATTGATGATTTGATGGAGCAGTACTTTGATTCGGTCGAGAAGGAATACCCATCGATCGTCGCGAATGTGGTCCGGACCACTGGCAAGCTTGTCACTCCTGCGCTGAGTCAGACTGAGCAGTGTGAGCTTTGCAATAACCCTCTCGAGGGGCATGCGCCTGAGAAGAGTAGACTCTGCTACTCTTGTATTCGAATGCTACCTCAAGACCAGGATCAGGACTAAAATGTTGCACTCCCTGGTGTCGATTTCCAGGCCATGCTTGGTATCGCAACCAACGACGCCAGGTCCCAGATACACACCCCAGCACGAAAGCGTGCCTGACGGGATATTAAGATGCTGTAATCATACAGTCATGCTCAAGGGAGTCGTCATGCTCCGATATACTGCCGGGGAGGTTCCGACTGGGCAGACTGCGGTGTGCATCTCAACGTGTCTCATCTGAGACATCTTGTTGTAGGATTCTTCTACCGTTGTGCTGTTTGGTTCAGGGCTTTCCGCCTTCTTCAGTACTGGAATCGCATGACTACAGCAGAGATCGCATCGAGTGAATTGGGGCATACAGGGACGACCCCTACGAATTGGAACGAGTCTTCGCAACGTCGTGCTCGCTGATAGCAGACGATTCGCTGCTTCGAGCTTTTTTTACAATCTTCGCCAAATACAACTGTTATCGACACACGAAGACGTCGGGGACTAGCCTTGCATAAAGGGGCATCAATAACCATGGACTTCTTGATCGCGCAACAATGATCGGCGGAGATTTGATCCACTGCAGCAGGAACTCTTGCAACGCCGAAAGTAGATGTCATTGACGAAGCGCTGAATTTGCGCGGCTATCGAGTACTCAATTGCCGGTATGACGAATAGAGTAGCATAGAAAGGGGGTGTCTGGGCATTATATGCCTGGCTGAGGAATCTATAACTGTTACGTGTCAATATCTGACGTTTTCGTCCCACCACTGTGGCATTGACTACTGCCTTGTAGTAACTAAACGTCGAGTCGACGCTGCACGTGCTAGACGTAGAACTATCGTAGGGATCCAATGTGCGAAGTATCATTCAATGCGCGCTACATCATTCCATTCCATTTCAACATCAAGCATCCATCATCGTGTCATCACCACCTGCTGCATCCTCCGCAACAGGCTCTAACATCACACCCCTTCCACGTCCCTCCAGAAGCTCTCTCCGCACTTCCGGTCCAATTTCCCTGTGTCCTCTGACAAGCAAGAGATCCAGCAATGCTTCACGCTGATCCTCCGTAACCTCGTTCTTGTATCTCTGTGCGAAGGCCAGGAGAGACTGATGCCATAACACAGGAAGCTTCTCCGCCGCAGCCCTTCGCTTTCCRGCAATCGTATTCGCATCCATGTCGACGTCTTGCCCATCCTCTGCTTGGTGCACTGCGCGGAACCGCAAGAAATGGAACACGAGAGCGTCCACAACACGGAACGGTAGAGCATACTTCTTCTCCAGCAATGTGCGGATGAAGATGTTGCAAGCACCGGCCGATTCGACATCGTGCATCATTTGCTCTGCGGCGATCTCGCAAAGTCTGTACAGTGCTGTTGCGGAGTKAAGGACGGGGATGGAGACTCTTGCCAGTACACTTCCGATGATTTGGGCTTCTCTCAATGTGCATGTTCCGCTGCCGGCGAGGGGAAATAGGAAGCCACGGAAGAAAGCAGCTGGCTTGTAGAGTGCCTTTTTCAAGGCTTTGTAGAGATGCACATTCAATTTCTTCGTCTCTCGGATATCTTCCCTGACAAGTGGTAGTAGGATGTCTGCACAGAAAGCTTGCGCCACAGCGGGTCGGGATGATGTGAATATTTTGGTGGCTTCGTAAGTTGCATTCGGTGTCCAAGAGTCCGGACGGGTGATACCCACGAGAATATCCCATTGAGGTAGTGTGGGCAGGATTTTGAATGGTTTGGGGAGCTTTCCGCTCTTATAGCGTGAAAGTAGGAGACCGACTTGTGTGTAGACCTCAACAACCTTTGCAGGCAGCTCCACCGCATCTTCTGGATCGCCGCCGCCTTGGACATGATGTGGTGCAGTGGCGGGTGTGAGTCCACCTCGTTGCTGGGCTTCGTGTGCGGCAATCTTTTCTAGGATCAAGTCTGCGAGGTTTGTGCCTGGTCCCTGTGCTTCATCATCTCCGGTGGATTTCGGTTCAAGCAGTGTTGCTGGATCAAAGGACGGGTTGAATTTGTTGAACATGTCCAGGTCGTTCGGGTCCACTTCAATTTCCTCCACCTCCTCATCTGAGCCCCAAGCCTCTTCATTGTCGTCGTCGTCGTCTCCCGCCTCTGCGTCGCCCTCCTCATCGTCCTTCAGATTCTCCAAGCCAAAATCCTTGCGAAATGAGAAATCCGGATTTTCGGGCTTGGCCACCTTACTCGATCGCTCATTCTCATCTTCCTCCTCCAACTCCTTCCCCAGACCTAGAATACGCGCCGACTGCTTGGATTTGACATAGTCCTGTCCATCCTCCGACTGTCCAGACTTTCGCTTTTTGGATGCCTTTGCGGGTTTGAGTGGGCCTGAAGGAGAGTAGTCTTCGCTGAGAGGGTTGTGTTTGGGCTCGCGATTGCGATTCGCTTGGGTTCTTTGCGCGGGCATTTTCGGTAGTGCGATGTCTGATGTCTGCTCAGATCCGCCAGTGGAGTCGTTTTTTTCGACATGGATAAGACAATCAAAGCGGGAGCTAAACTCAAAATTTATTATCTAATCAATGAATTAGGCCGGAGAGCCAGATATGTCATGCCGAGGTGTGGCTTCCTCGTTGATTCCACCCTTGGACAACACAAGCACGTACATCGTGACCATCATCAATCTCCATRATGGAGAAAATCAAACATGCGGCGGCGCAGACGAAAGTCGTCGTCAAGCTGCCGACGAAATGGGCCCAAAGTTATTCAAACTTCATCACACAGAACTCCTCAGCAGTTGGTCAGGTGGAAGGCGCGTTGCGCTCAGTAACATATCTCATTCCTGGTACGATGATGTTGTGGCATTAGCACGATAACAATACTGACGGCCAAGTAGGAGGGCTTCGCATGTCCGACATATCCACCGAGGCTCTCAATTCCGGAGTACAGTTGCTTTCGCTATACCACGACAACCTCCTCTCCCGAGCCCTGGCACATTCCCTAAAGTCCGCACCACGACATCAGACTCCGCACAACCGCTACACGAGATTTTATTGCCAGAAGAGCCCGCTGTACCGACGAACAGCGACTTCATTGCAAGTGATACAATACACCGAGCTTCTACTGGAAATGATGGCAAAACGAAGCGGAGACAGGTCGAGATGGAGGGTAGTGGTGCTGCTGGAGGCTATGAAGGCGCTTTGTCGATTGATACTCATGCGTCTAACCAACTCAAGACCTTTGTTGACTCCGCCACTTCCGGAGCGTGAAGTGGTGGTGGAGGAGAAGGAAGCGCCCGAAGACGAGACCTTGACGAGCCCGCCATCCGAGAGATCAGAGGCTGGCAGCGAGCAGTGGACGATGCCCAGGACCTCATTAACCCTGCCCCCTCTTCCAAATCCAGACGACATCTCTTCGTATCTTTTATCCAAGGTTCTCACGGCCGATGACATTAAGCCACCAAAGGCACTGGTACATCAAACATCGGGACTGGGAGAGCTGGCCGAAGTAATGTTCATCCTACGACCAGCCATATATGCTGCCGCGATGGCGTACTGGTGTCAAAGGGAGGGCGGCCGTGGGAAGGCGGACTGGAGACCGTGGTTGCTCGGCCTGAGCATCGAATATGGCGCTCGGCAACTCGCAAAGACGGATCTCGAGACACGGCGCCCTGGCGGTGCTCGTGGCCTGACGCAACTGGAGCGTGACGAGATCAAGAAGCGCGGATGGTCTCTAGCATGGTGGGGAATGCGTGGCGCCTTCTACGAAAATGTCACGCAAGGAATGATCCGCGGCGTGGCATCCAAACTGAAGAACAAGCCGCTGCTGGACATGGTTGGGAACTTTGTGGAGGATTACGACTTCTTGTGGGATCAGTTTTATTTTTCTACTGTTACTTTGTGATGAACCTTTTCTATGTGTCTGGTTTGCAAGCGAATGGCGTTCTTGCGTCGCATATAACATTCCGATGCGGCGATTAATGGAATTATTTGGAGGCAGCTTAACATCGAGACTGGGGAAAGCAATGAATGAATATACCCACCTCAAAACGTTTGGTACCTGGGATTTCGGCTTGTTGGGTGTCACGAACTCAAAAGAGGACTTTTGCCAATTGCAAGGCACATGATAGTCTCTGGCGCTATGAGGTAGATGAGCAGATGAGCCCCCCACATTTTGGATCACGCTCCCCACTTTCATGCGCTCGTTCTTTGTGTTGGACGAGAGCGCACGCTCTTTGTAGTCGCTCGGTCTAGCTGTGTACGCGTTGGAACTAGCATCATCCGCATCGATCATCATCGGATTCACAAGCAACTGACTTTTGAAAACTGTATCCTGACCAGCAAACGTTGCGGTGAATAAGCGGCAACGGAACTCGCGCGTGATACCCCGCCGTCGCCCGAGCTTGATAGGTACCTAAGGTAAGGTAGAGTGACTGATCTGCTGGCTGCCTTGCCTTCCTCCGAATCATCATCAACCTACCTACCTCCAACTATCAACATCATCCGCCACAACCCATCCAACCCAACACAACAAACCGCACACACGCTACCTACCACAACCACATCAACCGCCAGCATGCGCTCCAAGTTTAAGGACGAGCACCCGTTCGAGAAGCGCAAGGCCGAGGCCGAGCGCATCCGCCAGAAGTACGCCGATCGGATTCCGGTGAGTTGCCACGATCCTCCAAGATGCGTCGCTGGTGCGCGCCGCGGTGGTGCTGCCACAGCGATGCGCTTGATGTCGCCGCGCGGAACTTCGCTGACAGTCTATACAGGTCATCTGCGAGAAGGTCGAGAAGTCGGACATCGCGACCATCGACAAGAAGAAGTACCTGGTCCCCGCCGACCTCACAGTGGGCCAGTTCGTCTACGTGATCCGCAAGCGCATCAAGCTCAGCCCTGAAAAGGCCATCTTCATCTTCGTCGACGAGGTCCTACCGCCCACCGCCGCTCTCATGAGCTCCATCTACGAGGAACACAAAGACGAGGACGGCTTTTTGTACATCACGTATGTCCAAATCTAGTCTTGGGGATTGAGATGTAATACTAATGATTTGATAGATACTCCGGCGAGAACACCTTCGGCAAGGCTGCATAAGCTCTCTACGAGTCCTTATCTTCCGTCACCAACATTTCCTCGATGCAAATCACGGCCTCGCCGGGCCTGCGCACGATAGCACGGTCTCTTTGAGTTGCCAAGGCGTTTATTGGGTGGGGTTTCCAGCAGGCCGGGACACGCGAACATGATTCAAGACAATGACACGGAACGTGGAGGAGGGGTGAGGATTACATCGCAGCGAGGCCGTGCACCAACGACGGAGCACTTCAGGAGGAGCAACGAGGGTGAGCCCTCGGCAATATTTCATAGCTCAAAAGGGCATAGCTAGTTGCAATCGGTATCCCCTCTTTTCTGCTTATGAGTCTTCTACTGTGCCAGGAGCATTCTTGTCAGATGAAATCAGATGTTAGTGTGGATGGTGGATGATGTAATGTGCATGTAATGTGCAGAGTCCACGGTGAAGTGAGAACCACTGATATACACGCAGTTACTCCACCACTCCTTCCTCTATCTTGTTTGATCCTCGTTGTGCTTATCCTGTCGTGGTCCCAATTCCTCCATCTCTCACAACAGGGCCGGTGAAATTGAAAATTGCCGCCTCTCCCTGTGGTACATCGACGACAACGCTCACGAACTGGTAGCTACAAGCACAAAAAGCAACAGCCTTGCGGAGAGCCAAAGGTCTTCATAATCGTGCTGTCGTTCTTGCAGAAAATACCAATTTTGCATGGTACAGGTAAGTAGCGCGGCAACCTTCAATTTCATACAGCAGCTGGGAGGAAAGTTCCTTGTATAAGGCACGTTCGTGTTGCCTACCACCTGAATCTTCACATCCTACTTCTTCAACCCCAGATCCTGCAAAAACAGATCCGCAGCCCGCTCTCCAATCACAAATGCGGTTCCTCCGGTATTGGCACCGACGTTCTCCGGTGGGATGGATAAATCTGCGACCTTCAAGTTCTCCACTCCATGAACATTCAACTTATGATCCACCACACCCCCCTTCTCCCTAGGAGCCATCTTACAGGTTCCCAAAGAATGCCAAGTCGTGCTCAGGATATCGCGGACCTTCTTATCGATAGCCTTGTCATCCTCAGCAGTGTATGGGATCCGAGAAGTCCTGTCGTTCATATCCGTAAGTGGACCATCGGCCCGCTCAACAACAGCGGCTTTGCTTCCCTCGGGGAATTCAGGATGGTTGATGGCCAACTCTCCGCGGAAGATGGGCATTCTTCGCCACATTTCACGGGAGAGCTTGTAAGCCCAGATGTGCTTCTTCACGTCATTGTCATCCTCGTCTTTGAGCCATCCAGTCTCGAAGTTTGGTGCGTCGGCCATGGACTTGCCGGTGATGTGGGTGGAGCCGCGGGAAAATGGGTAGCCGGTCCAGTTAGCTTGAGAGACGTACTCGGCGTCGTCGGGAAGGATGGAATGGTCGCCGTAGTAGCTATTTTTGCGTCAGCGAGGTGCTAGAACCAGTAGACATGAGACATACCAGTTATAGAGTGCCATGATCATCAGAGGACGATCGGGAACGTTCTTGAAGTCGCGGTCCCATGCTTTACGGAATTCTGGTCCAAGGGCATCAACTTCTTCTTCGGTTGGTCTGTACGAATGTTAGTAGACGTTGGTGTGTGTAAGGATCCTCTTTGACTTACCGGAATTTGCCCTGGCCGTCCATGGCATTCGTACCGAGCAGCTCATCATTCATCCTGATAGCGTCTTCGATGTTGAAGCGACCATCTTGGAAACCATTGATGCACTCCCTTGGGTGTAGGTTGGTGCGGTAAGCCCATAGTGATAGATGATGATCTTGGTACTCCTCCCCTACACCTGGAAGATCCTCAACAACATCAACGCCGACCTTCTTCAGAATCTCAGCATTGCCCACGCCGGAACGCTCCAAGATACCAGGCGTAGCATTGGCACCTGCCGAGACGATCACCATCTTCGACGCTTTCACAATGCGTGGAGAGGTGTAGCCAACGTCCAGGAATTCAGGGTTGGCCATATACTTTGGGTTCGTTTGATATTCCACCCCGACGGCTTTCTTGCCTTCGAAGATCACCTTCAAGACTTGCTTCTCGGTCAAGACGTGAAGGTTGGGATATTCATCGGTGTTTTGAAGCTTCGGGTGCAGGTAACGATGAGCCGCATCCTGACGTCTACCATTTTGGCCAATGTACTTATAGTACCGTTCGGTTGCGTTATTAGTGTCTAGATTTTGAAGATCCGCCACCTCGGGGTAACCAAGGGCAGCAGCGGAGTCGATAAAAGCATTCTCTGATGCAGAGGAGACGTGCGTGCCCTTGGAAATGTTGACAGGACCGGAGTCACCGTGCCTCTCCTTGTCTCCTTTGCCGTGGTATGTCTCAAGCTATCACCATGTCAGCAACCAGACACGAAATCGATCAATCGTTCGAGAAGATCCTGTAGACCAAGCAGATGTCACGAACCTTCTTCAAGAATGGCAGCATCTCATCGGCAGACCATCCCTCCGACTTCCAAGAATCAAAGTCAGATCTTTGAGCCCGAGTGTACACCATCCAATTCATAGCACTTCCACCACCGAGTGTCCCTCCAGACGGAACAATTGGTCCGCGGCCATTGAGTTTCTCAGACTTGTTTCCTCTCCAAAACAAGGTGATCTTGCTGTTCGGGAAGAGGTTGCGTGGATAAAGAGCAGGATACACGACCTCTGGCATGCCATAGTTGTTTGGGCCTTGCTCAATGACCAGAATCTTCAGTTTCTTGTCAGCTTCAGCGAGACGACCCGCAATAACACATCCCGCGAGGCCACCTTTAAAAGCGTTTAGTAACGATCCTGTGTTACGTCGTGGAGTATGCCTTGCTAACCTCCCGCGATGATAACATCGGGCTCAAGATCCTTTGGAAGTCGATGATGATACGGCATTGTGGAAAAATGTGAGATGTAATGGGAACTCTCTACTTGAACCGTGCAATAAGGGAATGAGTTATACATATACCGATCGTCCGGGTTGATCATCCACAGCCAACATGGCTGACCTCGTCAATGGCCGTACGGAAAGGACCCAACCCCTCACTTACTCCCATGTTTTGAGGGGAGAATCTGACGCGAATCCTGCAGGTGAGCAACATACACGACATCCTTTGGATCGCGAGCGATGTCAGTGGTGATCAAGGTACAAGGTACTTGACAGCTCTCTTAGCAAACCCCGCACATGTCAGAAGTTGCGTACGATCATCGTACTTACTCCTCACGCATGCATGTAGCGGCTGTGACATTAATGGTTCTGCCTGATTGCCGGATCTCCCGAAGCGAGCAAAGTTGCCAGTTTGACATCGATGTACAGCTTGTGAAGCTCGCTCAGATCTCCAGAGCTGTCGATCTGAGGATCATTCCTACAATGTCCTAAGGCCTCGCTCTCTACAGACTCGACGATTCTAGGCCTGCTAGAGTCCTAATCACTAGCAGAGTAGCCCGTCAGCCAAGTGAAGGAGTAGTTCCGGGCGCTGCTCTTGTTGATAGTTTCTCATATCGACAGCTTCGCAGATCTTGAGATCTGGGATGATCTCCCAAGTGCAGACCAGCGTTGCCCAATGGAATGTGATAGTACACGAGACATTTGTCCAAGTTTGAGCGAAGCGGGACTGCTTTTCCTTGTTCTTGATCTTCGGACTGCAGGATTGCGGTAGTGCCAGAGGGCTGTCTTGCGGGCCGAGTATCTGCGATGCTTCATCGCTGGATGCCCGGTTAGAGTGCTCCCCTTTGAGGGATGTCAAAATGGTACGATAGATCCCTCACGCAGACATGCTACTGGCGGGTGTAGGTCCTAGTCCATACCTCTCACGCATATCTCGAATGTCCGCATCAGCAGAAGCTGAACTCGACGTTCCAGAGCTGGCCTCTTCTTGGAGAGACGTTGGACGCTATTCATCGACGAGGGCCTTTCAGCATTCGCCTCGGTCCTCGTGAAACAATGCCATGGACTTTGGCGATGCTGTGGAATTGATTGATTGATTGTACATGTGAAGGTAAGGTACGCAGAGAATTGTCGGGAGCTTTCGGAAATGTTTGTCTTCGACCAAACATCGGCGAGCGTCATAGGTCCCCCCACTCATCGTGCGTGCCCCTCTATTTTCTTTCCAGAAACAACACGACCCAACAACCCTCTACAACAGTACAACTCTAAAATCAACCTCATCAACCCCAGTTCAACCTCACATCACCCTCAAACTCAGCAATCATGGCGCGTCAGTTCTTCGTGGGCGGCAACTTCAAGATGAACGGAACCATTTCCGGCAYCAAGGACATTGTCAAGCACCTCAACGACGCCAAGGTCGACCCCAACACCGAGGTCGTCATCTCACCACCAGCACTCTACCTGCTCCTCACTCGCGAGCATCTCCGCTCCGGAATCGAGGTCGCCGCACAGAACGTCTTCGACAAGCCAAATGGTGCTTTCACCGGCGAGATCTCGGTCTCACAGCTCAAGGATAGCAACATCACCTGGACCATTCTCGGCCACAGCGAACGCCGTACCATCCTCAACGAGTCCGAGGACTTCATCGCCAAGAAGACCAAGACTGCCCTCGACGGTGGCATTGGAGTCATCCTCTGCTGTGGTGAGACGCTGGAGCAGCGTGAGGCGGGCAAGACCCAGGACGTCGTGCTTGCCCAGCTTGCCGCCGTCTCCAAGGAGGTCAAGGACTGGAGCAAGGTTGTTGTAGCCTACGAGCCCGTTTGGGCCATTGGCACTGGAAAGGTCGCCACCAAGGAGCAGGCGCAAGAGGTGCACGCTGCTATTCGTGCGTGGATCAGCAAGGAGCTTGGTGCTGATACCGCGGAGAAGACGAGAATCATTTACGGAGGCAGCGTGAGCGAGAAGAACTGCAAGGAGTTGGCACAGGAGAAGGATATCGACGGTTTCCTCGTTGGTGGAGCCTCGCTCAAGCCTGCGTTTGTGGACATCATCARCGCCAAGCAGGCATGAAGGGTACTCGCATCGAGGGAGAGATTGTAGGCTCGTGTATTGTGACGAGTCTGAGGCACCAAAAGACATGCAGAAATGAAACCGAGAACTCCCATGAGCAGAAGTGGGTGTCATTACCACTTTACAACCTTTCGTTTCAACCTGCTCCGTGCCCGAGTCTCCTCCTCCGTGGTCTGTTGCCAAACAGCCAGCATTCCCCCATTCAGCATCCAATGTTTGAACATTCTGCCCTGCTCGCTTGCGATCATCTTCGAGATGTCGGCCGTCTTTCCCACTTCATCGTGCGCCTCCAGTGGCCTGTGTCACCAAACTCCAATATCCGTAGTGAATCTCTCCTCAGCGCTGACAGGTAACCTGGGTCCAGGTGCTCGGGGCCGCCTCTGTAATGTAATAGCAGTTGGCCATGGTTCCAGAACACTGTTGACCGCATTAGATGTTGCCCTGCGCCCACAAACACGACAAAACAATCAACTCACAAATGTGTCGCAAGCGCAATTCCAGCCCAAAAATGTGTTTCCAATATAACAGAATCCGCAATTGGTCTTTGAGGGTGATGACCGGCACGTCTCGAAGTTGGTGTGCGGTCGGTGTTGTAAAGTAAGGGGTCCAGAAACTTCCGGTCCCTGGTCTGCTGCCAGCGCTGTTGCGGCGAAGGCGATCACAATCGACAATATGGAGTTCGGTAGCATTGTGGTGGGTGAAGATGGTGTTGCATGTGAAGAGCTGCGACAGGAGAGTGATGATGGATCGCCTGCCACTTTGGAAGCGGTTTCTAGCGTCCTTTGGGCGTGTTCGCTAGCGTGCCGCTTTGGCTCGAATCGAACCGTAAAAACGCCACCAAACTCCCTTGATTCTTGGCACTTTCAAATACGGGACGAAGGGGCAGTGCAAACTTGGCGACGCGTCTTCATCTTGGTAGAAACTTGGTTGATTTGGTGAGACGCGCTGGCTTTCCACGGCTGACACGGTTGGCGGTAATTTCCTACCACAGAACCATGCTCGCCATGTGCTCGTCATCAAATAATGCGAGACCTCACTTCACAAAGCTCTTCCTGATCGGCAACCGCCAAGACTTTATGCGTTCCGTGTAACCAATAATACCACGCCGCCATGCCGGAGGCTAGGGTGGCATGATGCAGACCTGTCTGTGCTCTGTGCATGGCAGCCAGACGCGGCGGCCCAGCGATTGACGATTCGCGCTATCCCCGGTCTCCCTGAACTGAACTTCTGAGCAGTATTCAATCTGCCGACCTAGTGGACATACACACTCGTTTACCATACCACAGCCATGAGGACACAAACGCTCTTCGCCAGCGTTCTGCTGGCCGCAAGGCTGACTCCGATCAGCGCCATCGATCTCGACCTGGAGGATCCCAAGTCCATCATGAGCGCCGCCCGAACGGCCGCTGATGGCATGATGAGCTGGTATCAGGGCAATGTGTCTGGCCCGTACAATATTCCTGGACTTCTTCCAGGACCGTACTACTGGTGGGAGGCTGGTGCCATGTTTGGAGCGATGATTGATTACTGGTATTACACGGGAGATGCGACATACAACGACGTGGTGACGGAAGCTATGCAGTTCCAGGTGGGATCAAACGACAATTACATGCCTCAAAATCAGTCTGCGAGTTTGGGAAACGACGATCAAGCATTTTGGGGAATGGCTGGTATGTTCGCCACGCGGTGGAAGTGAAGTTTGGTGAATTGTGCTGAGACTCTGTACAATCTAGCCTTGACCGCTGCAGAGGTCAACTTCCCGAATCCGAAACCAGACCAGCCCTCATGGCTTGCGCTGGCTCAGGCGGTATACAACTCACAATATCCGCTCTGGGACAATGGAACTTGCAATGGAGGATTCAGATGGCAGAAGTTCAGCTTCAACACTGGTATGCTGGTCCCGTACACCACGTTCAGGGTCGGACTGACATTAGCCAGGGTACAACTACAAAAACGCAATCTCCAATGGATGTTTCTTCAACTTGGCCGCGCGTTTGGGAATGTACACGGGAGACCAAGAGTATCTTGACTGGGCAGAGACAACGTGGGACTGGTCGAGGCAGGTTGGCATGGTCAACGACAACTTTCAAGTCTTCGACGGTACGGATTCTCTGTTGAAATGTCAGGAGATGAACCACATTCAGTGGTCGTACAATGTTGGCGTGTACTTGCTAGGCGCGGCGGTCATGTGGAATGTGGTGAGTACATGCGTAGCCCTTTCTCCTGCGAAGAGCGCTAATTTGTGCATCAGACTACGGGTGATAAGCAAGGTCAATGGCGAGCACGTACAGAAGGCATGCTTAAATCCGCGACAACGAACTTCTTCACCGACACGATCATGGTTGAGATTGYCTGCGAGCAGTCGAAGAACTGCAATATCGATCAGCAGACTTTCAAGGCGTACCTTTCCAGATGGATGGCCGCTACGGTCAAGGTCGCTCCGTGGACTCATGATATTATCATGCCACTTATCAGGTCATCGGCCACGGCAGCGGCGAAATCGGTAAGTTGGATACCAGTGTGAAGTTGGAATAGCAGAGGTACTGACATACATTTCCAGTGTACGGGTGGCAGCAATGGTGTGACCTGCGGAACGTCATGGGCGGCCGGCAAGTGGGATGGTGGCTTTGGTGTCGGGCAGCAGATGAACGCCCTGGAGGTGTTCCAGTCCAACCTCATCGACAGAGTCCGTGGACCCGTCGGCAACGGTACTGGTGGTACTTCGGTCGGTGACCGTGATGCAGGAAAGGGTGGGAACAGTGAGTTGAAGTTCGACTCGATATCCACTGCTGATAAGGCCGGAGCTGGAATCTTGACGGCTTTGGTATTGGGTGGGCTACTTGGTGGCGGATACTGGATCGTGTCATAGAGATGATGTGCATACAGATCATGTGGGAGATGGAAAGAAAGCATTCCTCCTGGTAATGACCATTTCGAATTGGTCCAGCTTCCAGGTGTYGTGGAGAAGATGCAGCGTGTGGCTGATGTTTGGGTGCCGCTCTGGGTGTCTTCCTACCAGCAGCGGATTTCACCATGGTCACTCGCCCGCACATTCATCCCTGATCCCTAGGTCCCCAGGAGCAACAGTCCCGTCCTCCGCGCCATCGTAGGCCGGAGCAGCCAATACGTCTGACCAGTTGCTTCAGCACAGACTAGGCTTGGAAGTGAATTGATCAAGATATGAATCGGATCAAGGATTGTATGAGGAAAATAGCCCATCATCGAAAGGCGAATCTCGCCACGATCTCCCTCCATAGCACTGGCAGAGAGGGCGTGTTGAGCTTTTGTTGAGCATGACATTTTGGTYGCGAGAAGGCCAGAGATCTGGTAATACCATACTATCATGTACATTTTCCTTCTCACCCAAACTGAGTTCTGCCTATAAGCACCCACCTAGCATAGTCTGTCGTCTGTCCCTGATTCTCTGCTCCCCTACGCATGCAGCATATTGCCTCGGATGCACTTCTGTATCGTGGGGAGCATAACAGCCTGCATCTCGTCGTACAACCGATGGTTCCGTCTCCATCCTTGGTCAGCCTCCGCCAGTGGCCTGAAGAGTACGGAGAGTGCACACAGAAATGACGCCTCCAGGTCTTTCTTGAGCCCGTGTGTTTGTACCGCGCGTGGGTTCTCTGCCACGTCCGGTGTGTCGCGGTATTCCAGTAACCGCATCCTGACAGCAGCAGGATATAGTCGCCGTCCCTGACCCCCAGCAATACTCCTCATAGTGGACCTCCTGCTCTCGAAGCCAAATGTGTTTGAAGATACGCAGCGTCATTTGTAAACCCGCTCATCTTGCCTTCTCAACAACCTGCTTCCCCTCCTGCTTGGCCTCCCCAAAAAGCGCCGCAGTCCTCCGCTTCAAACTGGCAATCGTCTGGTCCGTCGTGAATCCCTTCTCCTTCTCCTCGCGATTGATGCGCACTGCGGCCGCTAGAGTACCGATGCTCATGGCGAAGATTGGGTCGACGGCTCTAAAGGGTTTGTTAGTTTATGCAGCTGGCGATTGTCGGTTCATTGGAAGGCTGACTTTGAGATGAGGTAAACAGCAGACATGATTGTGGAATGATATGTTCAGATCAGATGTTTGGGTGGTGCATTGATCTTCTCAAGCAATGTGAGGTTGACGCTGGCATCGCTTGGCGCGCGATTGATCCACGTCCAAAGGGAGGCGAGTGGGGAAGAGACCGCGACCATCGGCGAGTGAACTGAAAGTTGCCGCCCTGCATGCTTCAATCAACGTCCTCTCCACGAGAACGACAAGACAATTTAGAAGCCATTATCCGACATTTACTTAGCTCTCCGTAACATTGCTTGCTCTAGTAGTCGTAGCACCCTGCCCGCGAGCGTGGTCTTTGCTTCAGTGCACGGAGAGTCGGCAAGCTGACCCCAGCCCTCGGTCAAACTTCGCGCGTCCATTCACCTCACCTCACCTCACCTCACCTCACCTCACCTCACCTCACCTCGCTCCATTTATTTTGACATTCGTCACCCTTCGTCGGCCCCAAAAGTAACCAGGGCTAGCTAGTTGTTGAATATTATTTTCCACACCACGGTCTCGGTTGCCATTTACGCAGCTATGTTGATGAGAAGCTAGGGAGGGGACAATGTTCCAAACACACAACGCGGGTGTCGTCTTGGAGACAATGTCTGTGTATCTGGCCCGCCCGCACGATGGAGTGTACGAGTAAGATCTCACGCTGGCTGGTGATATTTCGACGACTGCCAGGAGTGGTGAGACCAAGATAATGTTGGTAACATGGTGCCTACTACAGTGAGTGAGAGCGAGATATGGACGAATTGATCCTGCCTGCCTTTCCTACTACGTACGCTAAGTGCATGTAAGTTTAGAGCGGAGCTTCCATGCCCAGATCCCACTTTTCTACCAAGGGCCGGTGGTGGAATTGAAGATTGCCGCCTCTCCATGTGGTAAATCGACGACAACGCCCACGAACCGGTAGCTATAAGCACCAAAAGCAGCAGCCTTGCGGAGAGTCAAATGTGGAGGATCGAATGTCTCACCGAACAATTCCTCTTAATCGTGCTGTGATTGTTGCACAGATACAAGATCTCGCCTGCTACATACAGGTAGGGGCGGCAACCTTCAATTTCACCAGCTCTCGTACTTGATTTTCCGTTTGGTGGTGGTCCGTKCGTGTTTGCTGTGTCTTTCCTCGACTTTCTGTCCACACCACTGACAATCAACGGTGAATCCACTTGTGCTCACCGCATTCCGGATCAACATAACAGAATGGACGCGGACGACGTCGACGCTCATGCGTCCATCGACACCGAACAACCAGCCGAAGAGACCCTCGACGACATTCTGGTGGGATTGATTCCGGAGACAAAAGTCGTCATACGCGAACCAGTCGTGTCGTCACATGCCGCAATCGAGTCGGGTGTGGACGTCTCCGGTGACATTGTGGACCGCATTTCCAAGCTACTGCCACTGCAGCGCTGCAAAGTGACTGCTCAGGCAGTGTTGATGAGTGCAATTCTGGYGTCGACCATGTCTGCTCTTGACATGTTCACTGAGCTGTCCAATGACCCCGCTCGCCTCACTGCGACTCTGCTTGCCCACGCCGAGCACCACAAACGCTCGAACTACGCGCGTTCACACGTCGACACATTCGAGAAAGACCTGCAGCCCGATATCAAGAGATGGCAGGAACAGTTCAGGACATATGACATCCAGGAGTACAGCCTCGTGCATCTTGCCCACCTCGATGCTCTGCATGCGAACCGGGCCTGCTTGCCGCAGAACCTGCAGGACTCTTTCTCGCAACTACACAAACTCTTTTGCAATGTGGAGGAACGCCTGCGGGAGGGTAATTTGCTCTTCGCTGATCCTCGAGTGAGTGAGAGCGAGCCTGGAGTGAAGTCGCACACCTTTCGCAACAAGATACCAGGACTGGTCGGGGTCCCGCACRAGCGTGCGTATGAGCACGGCATCGAGATATCCCACGACGGGGTGTCTGAATTCAGATTCCATGAATTTGAGGATTCAGCCGATGAAATGGGCTGCCGCTTGCACCACCCGAGGAGAGTTCCCAAAATCAACAGTGTCTACACGAAACGTGGCGCAGGTGACACTAGCACCCAAAACCCATATTTCCCCATCGACGACCATATCATCGGTCAGCTGGAGGATTGGGGAGGGTCGACTCAGATGACCCGCTCGAGGGCTGGACCACGTCCATGTGCAGTTTACGCGGACGGCGAGGGTATAGCACTCGACCAGACTTTAACTGCAAGTTCGAAGCAGGCCCTTGACACCAATGCCGGCCTGCCTCCGCGGCCATACCTGGGTATGTGCCTGAACTCTCAATTTGCCGAGTACGAAATTCAGCTCAACGACGGCGCCGTGATCTTCAGGCTCCTTCCGGATGACTGTGAAGTGCTGATGGCTCGACTTCTCCCTGTAAACAGAGCTGCGGCCCGCAAATGGGACCAGAAAGGCCGAGGTGAGTTTCAGTTTCAGTGGGATGTCAAAACCGACCACAGCACATCTCCCATCTGGGCGTACGAGATCGTCGCCAAACTCAAAGAGGGAAAACGCTTGACACTGCGCCCTGGTCACGACATTGAGACCCAGGATGATGAGTGGCGTACAATGGCCGAATCACTTGCAAGGGCTAGCAATTTCGGTCCGGTATGTATCAACGACGGTATCATCTCGCGAGGCTCTTTCGTTTATGAACGATGGACATCTTACTCGCCAACTCAAAGGCAGCGACTTCGCTCTCTGCTATATTCAAGGCCACCATGCTAAGCTGGAGATTCTTAGAGGCACATAAATTAGATTGAGAATAGAGAGGTAAATTTCCAAATTTGTGGCGGATCCTGCACATTTCTCTTCGCGAGCTAAGGTAAAAGGGGCGATCTCTAGAGTGAACTAGGCTTACATGTGGAATCTCGAGATTGCACTCCCATATAGTTTCAAACGCCTTACTTAGCTAGAGAGTCCTGGAGGTACGTAAACCCCAGATAGAATCGAGGATGAAACTTTCAGTTTAGGGCGGTTTCTCTACGTCTATCCTTGCGTAAACCTATAGTAGCTAAGAAGAGGCGTCTACTATGTTAGAATAGACCACGTCTAGTTTTCAGCTACATAGTCTCTCCTAGATATCGAACCGCTCTACTAAGCTAGAGGTTTCTAGCTGTATAGAGCTTACCTACGAAACAGAGAGTAGAAATTCTAGATTCAGCGCGGTTTCTCCAAAGTTATACTTGCGCAGACCTGTAGCAGCTGCATAGTCCCTCCTAGATATCGAGCTGCCCTACTAAACTAGAGGTTTCTGGCTGTATAGAGCTTAACTACGAAACAGAGAGTGAACTCTCGGATTCAGGGCGGTCTCTCCAAGTTTATCCTTACGTAGACCTATAGCAGCTACAGAGTCTCTCCTAGATATTGAACCGCCCTACCAATCTAGAGGTTTCTGGCCGGACAGAGCTTAAGAACGAAACAGAGAGTGGAATATCGGATTCCTAGCGGCTTCTCTGGTATCTATCGTCTTAAAGCACCCATTCGGGACTGGTGGAATTCCAACAATGAAAAACGCCAACAATGTCGAACCCGCGATGCATAGACGCCGTCATATCGGCTGCGAAGGACCTTGTCCACGGTAGTGTCGCCAAAGATCGTATCATCATTCAGACAATGACGGTAGAAGACAAGAAATCTGTCATGGTGGAGCTTGCCCGTTCGAGCCGCGGCGGGGAACTCGCAGGTCTGCGTGTATGGATGGGCTGTGAGGGAAGCACAAGGCCGCTCGTCTGGGATTGTTCTCACGATGGCATCGGCGTGTTCACACTTTGGGACGCAATGCACATCGAACATGATCAACGTCGCGGCCACGAGGGCGAAGTCGGTTCCACTTTGTCTTCGGGAACATCCTGTGCATCGAGGATATGAGGAAGAAGGGAGCACTGAGAGCTCTCGCGAGCTACATGATGAGAAAAAAGCTGGTTCCCTGCCCTGTCACAGGGTCGGCCGATTGCGAGTGCGTCGGATGTGAGTGTGTCGAATGTGAGTGTGCCGCATTTGGTACAGTCCTGGTTCAACCGCACCCGAAGAAGAGAGCGTTGGAGATGTCACCAGACGAGGCTAGAAAATGCCGGGGAAAGGAAGACGAGGACATGAAGGCAACTGCTGATACAGCTGAATGATGGAGGCAATTGATGGCAGCGCTCGGAATTCGTCAACGGCAGTTCGTAGCARCACAGATGACTTCATGGTGGAAGAACTTTGCTGAGTTGTGATGGCGAGAGTAGGTATAAAATACAACCTACATGTACCTTATCATCACGTTGCACACGACCACTGCTCTGTGATTATCGTGATTCTACGTTAAATTCAAAGTAATTTCTGCTATGCGCTGTATTGAGTTGGTCACTACTATATAGGTGTGATGCCAGCAGATGTTCATGCGTAGGTACCTAGGTAGGTGTTGGATTGGCTTTGCTATAATCCACTGTGAAAGTCAGAGCTGTCGGGTCGATATTCTATAAGAAATCATCAACAAGAGCAGCGCCCTGAACTGCTCTCTCGATTAATTCACGGCCACTCTGCCAGTAGCAGGGATACCAACAAGCTTTAAATCATCGAGCCAATAGAGAGCGAGGCCTCGGGAGACTATGGATATAACTAGGGATGCCTTTTCCTTGTGAATACTCCTCATATCGACAGCTCTGGTCCGACACACTATTGAGGACTCGAGCGACGAAATCCGCATCAAAGTAATCAAGGGGCAAGAAGCAACCAGCCCGCAAGGCTGCAGCCAAGAAATCCAGGGACATTGCGGCGGCGGCCAACGACTTCTTTCTTCGACGACGAATTCCTCGACGACAGCGCATCAAACGTACTGTCGAAGATCCGTACCACGGCATCCGCATCGAAGACAGCAAAGGGCAAGAGGCGTCCGGCCCGTAATAATATTATCACTGACGATGACTCCATCGACGACAGTGCGTCTGACGCTGATGTATCGCACGACCACATCCACATTGTATCAGCCGATTGCTGTGGTTTCGTGTTCGACCCCGCTGCGGCCAATAACAGCCACGCCACCGTGCCAGCGAGACCAGGTAGATTCATCTGTCTCGTCGAGCATTGCTCAATGAAGTATTGGGAGGTGGGCAGCAACATTCAAAAAAATGTACGCCCACTACACGACCCAACATACCTCACTTGACATCAGGCATCGGGGGGGGTCCGGGAAAGCTGTTCCTCAAGGCAGGGAGCAACGAGTGGTTCTACAGGAACATTTGTCGTCGTCGTGTCTCTCCACAGGATGATGCAAGTGTTTATTGACCTGTATCAACTGCATGGCCTGCCCGGCGTCGATGCRTGGATAAAGCTCCCCACGCATCGCCTCTCCACCAGCTCGCCCCAATCGAAAGAGCGATTTGAAGAGCAGCGAAAGCGGGACTGCCGCCTCTCCTTGTTTGCCGCCTCTCCTTCAAGTGAGTCGACGACAACGCTCACGAACAGGGAGCTATGAGCATAAAAGCGCTGCAGCAGCCTTGCGGAGAGTCAAGTACGGATGGTCGAGTGTCTTATTGAAAATTGCCGCCTTGCGTTATAGTGAGTCGATGATAAGGCTCACGAACAGGTGGCTATGAGCACAAAAAGCAGCAGCAGCCTTACGGAGATTTAGCTATGGATGGTCGAGTGTCTTATTGAAGATTGCCGCCTCTCCTTGTAATAAATCGACGACAACGCTCATGGACAGAGAGCTACAAGCACAAAAAGCAACAGCCTTACGGAGAGCCAAAGGTCACGGATAGTTAAATGTCTTATTAAAGATTGCCGCCTCTCCTTATGGTATATCGAAGACAACGCTTACGGACAGACAGGGAGCTATAAGGACAAAAAGCAATAGCCTTGCGGAGAGCCAAAAGGTCTTCATAATCGTGCTGTCCTTAGTACAGAAAATACCAATTTTGCCTGGTACAGGTAAGTAGGGCGGCAACCTTCAAGTTCACCGGGCCTTGAACCTCTCTCCGTAATATGCAGAGCGGCATCGAGTCTGACTTGACTGACTATGAAGAATAGAGAGATGCAAACACAGTAGGTGGGAGCCTCTCCTTATAGTAAGTCGGCGACAACGCTCACGAACAGGTGGCTAAAAGCACAAAAAGCAGTAGCCTTACGGAGAGTCAAGTACGGCTAGTGTCGAATGTCTTATCGAATAATGTATTTTCTTGATCGTACAATCGTTGTTGCAGAAACTACCAATCTTGCCTGGTACACGACTTGACTCTCCGCAAGGCTGCAGCTTTTATGCTTGTAGCCACCTGGTCGTGAGCGTTGTCGCCGACTAACTACAAAGAGAGGCGGCAATCTTCAAATTCACCAGCCCTGTTGTGAGAGATCGAGGAATTGGGCGGTGATGTTCATCTCACCTGCGAGATGATGCTGTAGTCCGCCAAGAATTTTCCGGCCGAGGCAAATGACATGTGAAGCATCGCATCAACAGAGTAATAAGGTAGTCCACAGAAATATCTCAACATCCCTTATCACTCCATCAGTACCTAAGACCGCAACAAAAAACAATGGCGCCAACGACACCACCCCTAACCGCTCTCCTCAAAACCTCCGACAACTTCCTCGCCCACCTCTCCCGACTCCTCTCAACCCAACATGGAGCGTCAGCAACATGCTGCACCCTCTACTACACCCTCCTCCTAACCCACTCCCAACTCACCCGCCTCCTAACCCACCGCTACCGCCTTCTCGCTGAAGAAATCGCAACCAAAGCCTCGGGTTCCCTGCTACCGGGCGAAATCCTCACAGCGACCATCGAACCGCCCCACTTACGTCTCACAACTGCCTGTGCCTCCGTCCGTTCTCTGGGAGACGCCGTCAATGATTTCCGAACATTCTCTCGCATGTGGGGGTTGGTGAAATTGTACGCGCGAGCAAGAGAAATGTGGCAACATCCAAAGAGAGATCCGGCGCTTAACGTGTTGGCGTGGGCGCAGGTGGGGACTACGGTAGGATGGCAGTTGTTTGAGAATTTGGCATTTCTGGTGCAAAAGGGCGTTTTGAGGGATGGGAGGTTTGTGGCCAAGGAGGGCAAGTGGTGGTTGTGGAGTTCGAGGTTTTGGTTGGCGGAGATAATGTTGGAGTTTGCGAGATTGGCGAGAGTGAGAAGTTTGAGGTACAATGAAGATTTCGGAGCGGAGAGTGTGGACGATGGGGAGAAGGAGATGAAGGTGCAGAGTCGGGAGTTGGAGCAGCGGTGGTGGAGGGAATTGTATGCCAATCTGGGATGGTTGCCGGGCGGGTTGCRTTGGAGTCTGTGGGATGAGGAGAACAGTCCGATCAGTGAGGCGTTGTTGGGAATGTCGGGTATGGTGCCGGGTATCATCGCACTTCAGGATGCGTGGAAGACGTGTTGATGCAGACATGTCGCCGGTTCAAACGAGATACCTTCAGGCGGCTTGCTCTAGCACACAGCCCAAAGATCCGAGTCACAGTCACAGACTCTTCTGCGCTACAGGATATCATGCCGATCAAAAACGCAGGCTGGAGATGAGAGCCGCCTTCCATGTTCCTTCATCCCATCTCTTCGACCTCTCCCACCCTACCCAGCTCTCTTATTCCTACCCCTTTGACGCCAATCTGACCACCAACACTTGCAAAAACGCTCCCTGCAAAACTCTCCCTCCCACTCAGACATTCCCTCTCCTCTCGTGTGAGCACCATCCCCTTGGATCCTACGACGAAGACCCTCCTTGCCGCAACATCCACCGCAAACTCGGCCAACTTCTCTCCTTCAGCTCTCCCATTTGCTTTCTCCCACGTCTTTCTCGCCCACGGGATCGCGGAACTGTGATGCGGAAATGGACTCCTCGCTGCATCGAACTCCTCCTTCCACAGAGCCTGTGCGAGAGCGCGGATAACAGTGTTCTGGAACGCGGGCGAGTTGACAGAAGCACCGACGAGGTAGGCGTCGCTGAGGAGGTCGTTGTAGCGTTCTTGACAAGCACGATTGTTACGCGTGGGAGAGGAGTTGGCTTCATGACGAGGTAGATGGCGGTTGTATAGCCAGTACAGGAAGGTCAGAGACGCGGACGGGGGATAGCCTTTCAGGTCCAGAGTTGGCTGGGCGAGAAACTCGGGCTGTCGATCGGATTCTGATGGCCACGAGATTGCCGTTCTAGCCCGTGGTCTGGTGGCCGAGATGAGGAGGGAAGCCTGGACTTGGAGTGGAAGGTTCTGGGGGACCTGGACATCAATCAGGGTGTCGTGGGAGAGGTGGGTGCTGCAATATCAGGTCAGTTCGAGATATCAGGTCAATTCGATGGATGCCGCTTCGGGGGAGGAGATGCTGTACCTGGACCATTGCGACAGCTGTTCGAGGAAGGATTCGTGTGGTGTTGGTGCTTCTTGTTGAGAGGCATCGTGCGTCTGTCGTACATTCAGGTGTCGGTGTGGTTGTTGGAGAGGGGCAGGACGCAGAAGAATGCTTCTCCTCCCAAGTACGTTCAATTTTTGTAGATGATGTGGCTGCATAACAGGAAGAGGATGCTTGTGAGAGGTGATAGATACATGCAGTGTCTACAATTCACGTGGATGTTGTCTTGCCATGGAGCCTTTATCCTCTCGGTGGTGACTTCCATTTGGTGCACATATGCGTGGGGAAGGAAGCATAAAGGAGCGGAGCGAAGGAAGGAAGGAAGCGTGACCAATGAATAGAACACTGTGGAACTGGAGGATAGAAGCACAGCAAATGCATAGATGTATAGAATCTGTAATACCTTTTCGTGGTTTATTCATCTGGCACAGTCGCCGGTGGGCATCCGGTGTCGCACATTTATAGTGTTCTAAAGAAAGTAGGGAGATATCTCGAAAATAGCTCAAAACTCAACAACCCCAGCCAACATCACACTACAGCCCCCAGACTCATATAAAACACACCAATAGGACATGTAATACTTATCCAAAGCCGTGTACATCACGCAGAAGAGTATAGCCAACTATCGTACTACCCCAACCCTGACCCTAATCATCGTGGACACCTCATGGAGGACTGCAAGTACCTTACTTTATAAAAAAGAGGTGAATGACAACAGCGATGATCACACAGAAGATTAAACAATCAATTATCATCTAGAAAGAGTGGAATCCCTCGCTGTTCCTCCACAAGCAATAAACAAAACGTCAGTGGTATCATTTTTTTCCCATCAAACAAAAGTCAACGCCCTGGATCATCTCTTTTCATCAACTGAACCAACCCTTCCTCCTCGACTCCTGCCCGACCTTTCGCCTCTCCTCTCTCCCTCTTTCTCTGCCCTCAAGCATCCTCAACCCCTCCATCTCCCTCAATACCCTCTCCAACCCCTCCTTCCTCCTCACGACATCCAAATGTCTCCGGACCTTGACATCCTCCCTGGCCAATCTCTCCACGCTTCCCTCATCCAGTTCTCTACCCCACTTCTCCAACACCCGCGGGAATTGATAGTAGAATTTGCTCAACAATTCCGCGTCCAGGAACAGATCAGCGGTGTTTGTCAACTTTCCCCCCACAGCATCCAGAAACACTTCCGGGCAATACACCTTGTTTCCGGGTAGGTTACATTGTCTGCTCTGTATCGCCGCAATACGCATCTTCAGGATGCTCGCACGATCAGACAAGAAGAGCGCCTCCTTGCCCTTCTCCAGCAAAGCGGAAGAGAAGCCGCCAGCACCACCGGCCTGGTTCTCAAGAACAACTTCCCCCTTTCTCACCCTCTCGATGAATCCCACCACGTCGTTCGTCTTTCTCCTCCCACCAATCGACTCCTCAATCTGCTTCTTCGCAGACTCGCAAGCTGAAAGTTCTTGCTTCAACACCCTGGTAATGTTGGCCCGTCCGGCTTTCCATTCCTGATCGTCGACTTCTACGCGGTATTTATAAGGCTTCACGCAGATTTCTAGTTCATCTGCGGTCTCGAATGCGAGGTCGGTAAGGATGTTCTCGCTGGCTTGTGTGATTGCTGCGACTGCGAAAGGGTGGTTGGCAAATGGTGTGGTGGCAATCAGCTCCTGCACCGAAGCGTGAAGAGCTTGGGCGGTGACGCTTGCTGCTAGTCTACCGATTCCAAGCTTTGTGAGCGTCGAAGTCGATGCATCCAACTTCAAGTGCCAAAGAGGATTTTCCGGGTCGGCTTTGGGCAGGGTGGATAGAGGATCGCGAATGCTCTCACTATCCGGATCGACAGGGCGGAGATCCTCAACTGGACGATTCCAATACCGCTGTGCGAGAAGGTTCAGGACTTGCTGATCGAGTTCTTTCTTAACAATCTCGCGCACTTCTTTCCTTCCAAACGTCTCGGAGATCTTCTTGAAGCCATGCTTGAATGCGTCAAGAGATTCCGCGAGGTAGGACTCTGCGGACAGAGGGCGTTCGTTGTACTGCACTTTGAACTCGTACGAAGCTTCGGCAAGCTCATGGTTAATCGCTTCGCTGGTAGTCTTCAAGGAAGAAGACATTGTTGCTTCGAGGACGTGCATGAGCTTCTTTCGGAGAGCAGGCGTGCYGACCGTGAGATTCTGCTTGCTGTCCGGTCCGAAGATCTCTGGGCGGGAACCGAAGAATGCAGTCTCATTCTTGGTGATGAGGGAGGTGATGCTCGCAGAGCCGCGGGAGAAGAGTGACTTGGACTCGGAAGGTACCTTGGCTACCACGCCGACATATCCCAGACGAAGCGGGTAGTTCTTGTCAGTGAGGATCTGAGCGCCTCGAATCGGGTCTACCAGGTCCATCTTAGTGACGACACCGATGGTGCGCTCGCCTCGTGGGTCTGCTCTTCGTGAAGCTCGCAGAGCTGTAGAATTGGCAAGATCGACGTCGGCGGCTGAGATGGCCAGGATGATATTTGGCGCTTGGATGTACTTGTCGCATAGGTCCTGAATCTTGGTCTTCAGCTCTGTTGGCTGGTCGAAAGCCTCGACCTGAATGTAACCGGGCAGATCGATCAGTGATAGATCAGGCACATTAGGAGAGTAGATGCGCAGTTGAATGGGATCGTCTGAAACACAGTCGGCTTCGGGGACGGCAAGGTTGAGATCAGTGAGTGTCCTTTGAATCTGGGTGAAGTCTGTCACCTTCCCAAGTCCAAGTGCGGGAAACTCGCCATACTCTGCTTGTGCGTTGGGGGTATTGACTAGCGTTAATTCAATGGGTCGACGTGTGACCATGTTGGATCCTTTGGGAAGGAATTCGTGACCGACAATCGCTTCCAGCACCGAACTCTTTCCAGATGACTGCGATCCCACGACAACAATCGAGGGGAGAGTGAGAGTCTCCGACTGTCCGATGGTCTGAAGCAATGTGCGAATCTCAATCATCTTCCGTGTGAGCATCATCATTTGATCATCTCGCGCCGCCTCGCCGACTGATCGGTCGTCATCTTCGCCGTCGGCATTAAGCGCGAATGCACCTGCAGTAGCAGCACCCGCCGCAGCGCCCATGCCGCTTTTCTGAGGTTCGTTAGGTCCACCTTCACCACCGCCTCCACCACCGCCTTCTGCTGTCTTTCCCTCGTAGATGTCCCGCATCCACTGCGGCATCTGCACGCCCTTGACATCGTCTTTGGTCTTGTCAAACCCGTCGCTCACTCTCGCGAATACTCCTCCCATGCCCTCTAAAAGTCCATTCGCAGCACCCATGGTCGAGTCTCTGGCTTTGCCCAAGACGTCCATTGCGTAGGTCCCCGCGGCGGCTGCCTGGTATTGAATGTATGCCACGCCGCCGACAGCCATTCCAGCGAGCATCATCGGCAAGCGAACCATTTTGAGGGCCAACTTGGGGAGGACTCGGGCAAAACTTGCTTGCCGAATGGCGGGTAGGTTGTGGACAGCATTATATCCCAGCGGCCAGCTTTTCCGGATCGTGGTCGGACGGRGTGTGGTTGATCTTTGCAGGAAAGAGGCGGATGAGATGGGCCGTGAAAAAGCAGGTGTGGTTGTTGGCTTGAGCGACGGTCTCAGCAGCCTCGCCCGAAGGCTGGAGGACAACTGCCTGGCGCTCATCATGTTGGGGACATTTGGGGGGAAGATGGTGAGGAGGTGTTGTTTTGGTCGGGAAATGGAGATGATAGAGTTGGAAGTTGATGTCACGGATCGCACCGCCACACTGCTACATGCAGTTCTAGCTCACTGTGGCTGAAGCACGGCCTGGAATCAACTTTCATCGCGTAACTTGTCCCTTTCCCGAACATCAGACACGACCGCGACATCACCACCGCCATCACAGCAATTCCGTGTCATCACCCACTAATCACACTCTTGCAGACACCTCATTTTCTGATTCTTCGAAGAGTGAGTGGCGTGAGGCCAGTTGTGCGCGACTTCACTGCACACTACCCCCTCGACCTTGCCCGGTCAACACGGCGCAATCACAGCCATGACCCATCATCTCCCCCCAAACTTGTTGGCCCTCTTCCAGCCTCGTCCGCCGCTCAGATACCTCCCGGCCCACGATTTCCCGCCAGAAGACCGCCGCACTCACCGCATTGATGGCGTCGCCGCTTTCCTTCCGGCACTCGCCGAAAAGGTCAAGAACGCAGACTCGGATCCCGTGCCCATCTCGGAATCCTGGCTCGAACGTCGCGATCGCATCAAAAACGAGAAGATCTGGAAGCAGGAATGGCTCAAGAACGAAGGCGCCAAAGAGCTCTACAATCCCACAAAGGACAAGAACATCAGAGGCGATGMCTTTTCCACTCTGTTCGTTGGCCGCCTTCCATACAACGCTGTCAGCAAGGACCTCGAGATGGAGTTTAGTCGCTTCGGGCCAATTGAGCGCGTGCGCATTGTAATGCCGGTGGATGAGAATGGTGACATCAAAAAGGGCGCGAAGCCGAGAGGGTATGCCTTTGTGCTGTTCGAAAAGGAGCACGATATGAAGGGTCGGTATCCCCAACCTCCAACTTTCGAGTGTTCTGACTGACTTGTCTTCTCAGCTGCATACAAGGAGTGCGAACGTCTCACAATCCGCGGCAGACCTGTACTGGTCGATGTGGAGCGCGGACGTACAGTTACCGACTGGAAGCCCCGACGCTTCGGCGGCGGCCTGGGCGGACGACACTACACTAAAGCAGTGTCAAAACCATCCGGAGGTGGCTTTGGAGGTCCACCCATGGGTCCAGGCGGCTTCGGAGGCCGGGGAGGTTTCCGCGGCGGTTTCAATGATCGCGGAGGCGGCTTCAGAGGCGGCAGGGGTGGTGGTGGCTTCCGCGGTGGATTCGACCGTGGCAGTGGAGGCTCACGAGGCTATCCTGACGGTGCGCCAGCTGGCCCTCGTGGTGGCTACGGAGGTGGAGGTGGGTACGGCGGTCGTGGAGGAGATGACCGCGGATTCGGCGGTGGAGGACGTGGTGGACGCGACAATGCCAACTTTGAGCCATTACCGCCCCGAGGTGGAGGCGGATACCGGGACCGCGACCGGGACGGTGGTGGTGGAGGAGGAGGCAGAGATTCGTACAATCCTGGCCAGAAGCGTTCACATGATGGTGGTGGGTATGAGGATTCCAGGCAGCGGAGGAGATACTAGAGTGCGCCTTGCACGATGTTTGATCAGAAGGGTAAGAGGTAAGGTTCCCCCATTCTCCTCCTGATGATTTCCACAGAGGTCAAGTTGGGGTAAGTATACTAATCGGAACAGCTCGACTGCAACTCACCAGTAGATGTCTCGCGCGGTGGTGGAAGATCTCCGACCGACAAACTGAGGCCAACTATGGCCTTCATCCCAACCTGAACCTACGGTGAGTCGGACTACCTCCTCAAGKGTAAGCACGACTCGGCCGCCTGGACGACACGACACGACACGACCATCGACACCGATCACCACGGACTCCCGATACTGGGATGCAAAACGCAACAGAGCAACGCCATGTCGGGATTGAGGGGAGGCTCCGTTTTCTTGCTGTCATTGCTACATTGTACTACACCCTAACACTACTGTTGTTTGTTGATTGTAAGCGAGTGTCGGTATTAGAGGTAGGTAGGAAGCTTGTAAGATTGATTGATTGTGCTATCATTTCATCTCTCGAGTTGTCACAAGAAGCATCCTGCATCGATGTTATCTATCCAATGATTCTGCGACTCGCGTTTTTCCTTGACCCCACGCCCAATTCCGCGAGTTCCTGTTTCCCTGACTTCCCTCACCTTACAGCCTGGAGGCATCGTGCAAGGTTGTACCCTTGGTCGTGGGCCATTTTTAGAATCAAAGTGACAATGTTGCCTTACAACGGCACTTGATGGCTAGGGCGTCGTATTGGATGTGGAAAGATTGGCAAAACGAACATGGGCGATATGATCGTTGAATCACAAGTCCCACCGAGCTCTTCATCTTGTTGTCAAGGATTCAGGAACGATCGCACGTGCAGCGATGAGAAAGAGTGGGATCGTCCCGTTTCTGTTCAATCAACGGTGTATGTTATGATCCTAAAACATTTCGACGTCAACGAATGTAAGACATAGCGGGCCGTTCCAGGCCGTCCAGGACAATATACGAACGGCAGAGTTCATGGCAACGCAGCATTTCGGCAACGCAACGTGGGTGGTGCTTTGGTCTGGAAAGGAACCGTTGGAGCGGGAACGTTTAATAATAGATTGCAGGTGTACGTGTAGGTATCAAGAAGACGGTTCGTGTCAACGGTTTTGGTGGGATTCGGGCTACTTTGTCAAGGGGATTCGTGGTTCACAGATTTGCGGACAGTTGATGGATGCAGGTCGGGAGCGATGCAACGGTTTTGCTCAAACGGACGCAGCTCGGTAAGGCTGCAGCGGATGCAGGCCGGGAAGATCTCCATCGTACCTGCGTTGTTGTCTGTCACTCTGTCATCGATTCCGACTCCTCCCGTCAGCAGGTGACTTGGCCCACCTCTCATGCGCATCTTCGATCCCTCCATGCGAACTGGGAATGCGCATCCATCATAAGGTATGATGGATGCGGGGAACAATCGGGTCAAGATGCAATTCCCCGTCAAACCAAAGCCGTTGTAACTGACGGGTACACACGTGCCAAWGACCAAATCAAGCCCTGGACGACGTCAACGCAACGCAACGCAACGCAACGCAACGCAACGCAACGGCGGCATGGAATTGGCAACCACAGTGAAACCTCACCTGCACAACACGCCGGTGGGCAGTCACGGTGCAACAGGGGGTCCTTCCTTGAGTGGACCACCGGACAACCAGCCACGTCGAATGCCGTGATGGGCAGTTCACGTTGAGGTGGAGATGATGGTAACATGAAGGGATGGTGAAGCATTCTGCTATATAACACCTTCACCTCTCCGCCCATAATACTCTCTCATCATCAACTCATCAGCTCTTCACCTCCTCACAACACCAACACTACCTACCTTACTACATTACTTTAATCAAGAGCTTCCTACATCCCTCGATCCCTTACTTACTTTCTCCCCAGTCTCTCACTTCTTTCTTCTTTTATTCTTTATTACTTATTATTATTGTTTATTGTCTAATACTTCATCCTAACTCAACTCCTCCACCACCGCAAATGTAAGTTGCAATCCGATCCACATCATTGCGACCGCATCTAACACTTGGCACAGATGGTCATGAAGCTCGAGATCCTTTTGGCCCTCTGCGCTGTGGCAGCTGCTTCGCCTCTTCCTAACGGAGGCAATGGCATCCTGGCCGACTTGGCCGATGTTAACATTGGAGAGGTAGGCTCTCATGATCGTGAGCATTCCCTGATTATACGCTAACACTCATCTCTCAGGGACACCAAGATGAGACTTCAATCGTCGGCCGATCTGACAAGCGCGACATTGGCCCAAAGATGTCCGGAGGCATCGTGTCCTCTACCACCAACGTCGTCGACACTGACATCGCCTTCGACTCTCGGCGCCATGGAAACGGATGGAAGCGTGCCGCAAACGGTGGAAACGGGTCAGTTGGAWCTGACAAGCTTGTCATCCTCTTACTGACGATTGCCAGCATTTTGAGTGATGTTCTGGACGCCAACATCGGATCGCACAATCAAGATGAGGTGATTGAATTACAGAGATTTCGAACCCCGAGAGACTATACTCACCAATTCTCCAGACTAAGACCATTTACTTTGCGGACCACGATGACCACCGCTATGACCACCACGATGCCCACTACGATGCCCCCCACCACGATGCCCACTACGATGACCACCACGATGACCACCACGGCTACAAGCGTGCCGCAAATGGAGGCAGTATGTCCCGTGCCCTCCCCTTCCCTGTTCCTAAGACACACGCTAAATCGACTTCAGATGGAATCCTAGCAGACGTGGCCGATATTAACATTGGACAGGGCAACCAGGATGTACGTCAATACGCCTCTAGGCTTCCCCAAACCTTGAGACACATGCTTACCTTCGCTTCAGGAAACCTCTGCCATTTTCACCAGCCCTGGCCACGCCAGGCGTGATATTGGCCCAAAGTTCTTCGGAGGCGTTGTCAAATCGAATACCAACGTCGTTGACACTGATATTGATGTCGACTCTGACAGCGCCTCCTCCCATGGACCCGCCAAGCGACCCGCCAAGCGTGACCTTGGCCCA
>NW_019716262.1:125542-126852 GCF_900074925.1 Ramularia collo-cygni
AATCGGATACCAACGTCGTTGACACTGATATTGATGTCGACTCTGACAGCGCCTCCTCCCATGGACCCTCCTCCCATGGACCCGCCAGGCGTGACATTGGCCCAAAGTTCTTCGGAGGCGTTTTCACAACGACTACCAACGTCGCTAAAACTGATATTGATGTCGACTCTGACCGTGGCCTAGGACCCAAGAAGCGAAATGGAGGCAGTATGTTCCAGAGCTCTCCACTTCCCTTCCCTAATCCAAGACATATGCTGACTCGGCTTTTAGATGGCATCCTCGCCGACGTGGCAGATATCAACATCGGACAGGGTCACCAGGACGAGACGAGCGTCGTGGGTGGACTAGGACCTAAGAAGCGAAATGGAGGCAGTATGTCCTAGAGCTCTTCCCTTTCCTAATCCAAGACATACTAACTCGGCTTTTAGATGGCATCCTCGCAGACGTGGCAGATATCAACATCGGACAGGGTAACCAGGTTGAGACCAGCTCCGTCGAACACAAGCGAGCAGCRAACGGCGGGAATGGGTACAAAGTCTTCTTCGATCACCATTGTTTCATTGCTAACAATCCCTTAGTATCTTAGCAGACGTGGCCGATATCAACATCGGACAGGGTCACCAGGATGAAACCAGCGTCGTGGGTGGACTGAGACACAAGAGAGCCGCCAACGATGGGAACGGAATTCTCGCTAGTACGAGTTATCCCTTATGCCACCTCGCACTCTTAACAGACCATGCTAACTACTACAGGTGTAATCGATGCCAACATCGGACAGGGTCACCAGGATGAAACCAGCGTCGTGGGTGGACTCAGACACAAAAGAGCCGCCAACGGCGGGAACGGAATTTTGGCCGACGTGGCCGATATCAACATTGGACAGGGCAACCAGGATGTTCGTCAACACGCCTTGACATGGCTCTCCTGAGCCTTGAAACCCATGCTTACTTTCGCTTTAGGAAACCTCTGCCGTCTTCTCTAGCCATGGCGCCCGCAAGAGAGCCGCAAACGGTGGGAATGGTCTTTTGGCCGATGTCGCCGATATCAACATTGGACAGGGCAACCAGGATGTTCGTCAACACGCCTTGATATGGCTCTCCTGAGCCTTGAAACACATGCTAACTTTCGCTTTAGGAAACCTCTGCCGTCTTCTCTAGCCATGGCGACCGGAAGAGAGCCGCAAACGGTGGGAACGGTCTTTTGGTCGATGTCATCGACGCGAACATAGGCCAGGGCCACCAGGATGAGACGAGCGTTGTGGGGGGCCTCTCCAAGAGGAATGGTGGGAACGGTCTTTTGGCCGATGTCGC
>NW_019716262.1:127117-223608 GCF_900074925.1 Ramularia collo-cygni
ACGAGCGTTGTGGGAGGCCTCTCCAAGAGGAACGGAGGGAATGGTGTTCTGGCCGATCTCATTGACGCGAACATAGGCCAGGGCCACCAGGATGAAACCAGCGTCGTAGGGGGAGGCCTCTACAAGAGAAACGGAGGGAATGGTGTTTTGGCCGATCTCATCGACGCAAACATAGGCCAGGGCCACCAGGACGAAACCAGCGTCGCAGGAGGAGGCCACGCAAAGAGAAACGGAGGGGTATGTCGATAGCTCCCCACTCTACACGGATTTCGAGACATATGCTAACACGCCATCTTTCAATTTAGAACGGGTTGGTCACTCCTTCGACTGGCTCATTATACCATATCTAACACCCTCTCAGTGTGTTGGCTGACGTGGTGGATCTGAACGTTGGCCAGGGTGAGTCTGAGCACAAGCGAATGTCAAAACGAGCCTCTACTAACCATTCCGAACAGGCCACCAAGATGAGACATCAGTCATCTCTAGGAGAAACGACGAAAACGGCGTACTCGCTGGATTGATCGATGTAAACATTGGTAGGTTTTCTTTGATTGCAATACAATACCCTCCCTCGCAGGCATCATACTGACCAGGCTTGCTCTTCTCTAGGCAGCAACAACCAAGCGGAGACATCCACCGTCGAACAGTAATGAAGGGGCGCCGAATCGGATTTGTACACTAATATACCACACCACATTTTCCTATTGTATTTGGGGAGCATGCATAGCAGCGCGGCGTTCAACATGTACTACTATTACTTAGTTGTCAATTCAACCTTCCTACTTGTCACATCTGTCTCCATCAATGATCCGAGCAAGGCCTGTTGCAGAGAGCAGAAGATTTTCCAGTGCTGTAGGTACGGCGTAAACTTCCAATTTCATCGGGTCGTGGTGCGACAAAGCTGTTCGACCGAACTTTTGGGTCTCTCCAAAGCTCGTCAATCTGCAAGGGCCGGTGAACTTGACTTGATCCTCCGTATTTGACTCTCGGCAAGGCTGCTGATTCTTGTGCTTATAGGTACCACCAGTTCATGAGCGTTGTCGTCGATTCGTTATAAGGAGAGGCGGTAATTTCTAACTTCACCGACCCTTGGAGACATTCGATCCTCCGTACTTGACTCTCCGCAAGGCTGCTACTTTTTGTGCTTATAGCCACCAGTTCGTGAGCGTTGTCGTTAATTCAACACAAGGAGAGGCGGCAATCCTCCGTATCTGGCTAATTCCACCGACCCTTGGACTCTTCGCTGCCTTTGTTTGAGATTCTCCTGCCCATTGGGACTAATAGGAAACAGATCTTTGCCTTTTACATACACTTTTGTGTTGGAATTGCTTGGCACACTGCAAGTCACTTGGACATCGCCAAGACAGACTGCAGTATAAAGTGGTACGGTATGGATTGTCCCTTGACCTGGATGACCACACATTGATGGGTTTTGGAGAGACCAAGGGCCAGTGCAATTCAAGGTTACCGCCATACCTGCTGCAGTCAATAGCGTTGCGTTTTCTACAGGAACAACAACACAATCAAGACGATACAATCCGATCGGAGAGTTGGCTCTCCGCAACAGTGCTTGTTCTGGTGGTCATAGCTAACCTTCCGTGAGCGTGGTCATTGCTTGAGTACGAGGAGAGCCAGTAAGTTCCAAATTCTCTCTGCCCTCGGACCCAAAACTCCGGTCGAACAGCTTGTAACATCTGCTCTGGCGGGCCGACCCGTGCGGGCCAAGCAATCGGCAGCTCATCCGACCATGGTAAGTGAATACCTTACAACAGCAAGAACAGCTGCCATCCATTCGTTGCTATCCTCAATATAAGTAGATCCTTTTCTTCGATCAACAATGCACCTTTGACCTCGATATTCCGAGTTAAATCCGCACTCATCTACAACGCAGCCTCTCAGCCAAGCGCATCCACCGTCGCAACGATGGGCACTCGAAGTCCGACCACGAAGCGCATCATGAAAGAGGCATCGGAGCTCGCCAGTCAACCCTCGCCCGACTTTCATGCTGCACCGCTCGAAACGGATCTCTTTGAATGGCACTTCACAATCCGCGGCCCGCCTGCCCCCTCACCTTTTGAAGGCGGCGTCTATCATGGCCGCATTGTCCTTCCACCCGCATATCCGCTGAAGCCACCCTCCTTCCGCTTTTTGACCGCCAGCGGTCGATTTGAAGTGAACCGAGAGATCTGTCTGTCCATCAGTGGTCATCACGAGGAGAGCTGGCAGCCAGCATGGGGAATTCGCACTGCACTCGTAGCGATCCGTAGCTTCATGGACACTGATGCCAAGGGACAGCTGGGCGGCATGGACGCGAGTGATGAGGTGCGAAGACGCTTCGCTGCACAGAGCATGTCTTCGAGATGCGCAACGTGTGGGAAGAGCAATGCCGATATTGTCAAGGAGATGAACGAGGCTGCAAAGGAAGTGGGCGAGACAAAACCGGAGGAAGTACCTGAGCAGCTGAGACTTGCATATCGCGAAGACTTGAGTAAAGCAGAGGGAAAGATGCCGGAGGGGCAATCCAAAGCGTCACCACAGCCACCTGCTCCTGTTATGCAAAACAACCCGGCGCTGACTCCCACTCCAACCACAGCACAGGCGCGACCGGCACCAGTCCCTCCTGCTGCGCCTACCATTGTGCCTCAACAGCAGCAACGTCAGCCTGTGCGACAGGACGATGGCGTGCCGGCGTGGATCGACAAGTCCATCTATAGCGTGGCGTTTGCCCTGCTGATCTTTGTGTGGTCAAAGTGGTTTGTGTGAAGTGAGACGGAGAAGAGGTGGCCTACCACCAACATATGATACCCACGGTGCTATGATCTATTTTGATGTATGATGAACTCTGCCTTCCGTCAATTCACTTTATCCGTTTCACCTTGTCCGAGCATGCCGAGCTTCTGTTCTTTAGAAAGAAATCATTGCAGTCGCTTCGGTCCTAATGTTCGCAGAAGAAAAAGGTGTCCTGCACAGGTTAGCAGTCTGCGCAGTCAGTTACGTCTCTAACAGTACTCACTTCTCTGAGCATTTCGTCATAMGTATCACCAACCCTGCCTCTCTCCTCCATCAGAATCTCTCTCGCATCACACGCCGCGTCCCATGAGATAGGAAAGTCCTCGACAGACTCAATTATCGCATCGAAAAGCTCCACTGGTAGTGCAGYGAATTCTGGCACTTTCCGAACTTCTCGAGCCCACCAATCCCGACGCTGCGGTGGGACATTCGCTGTGGACAGGATCTTGATGTTCGGATCTATCAAGAACATTGCCAGTATCTTGCGGTGGCCAGGCTTCGTCGGGTCGTCGAGCTCAAATTCTCCAACCCTATGCTGGAGAACGTTCGGGAAAGCAAGAAGACGACCGGGCTTGGTGAGGACTTTACCGAGTTCTTGAACAGCGCTGTCCCCATCTGCGATACCGTAGGCATCCTCCACTGCCGCATACTCGTATTGTGCAGGCATCATTACCATTTGCTCTGCGTCGATGTGCTGTCTGAATTGGAGATGGTTATCCGTGATGTTTTCCGAGTCATAATAGAATAGCGCAGTGGCGGCAATATGCTCATTCAAGCATCCTTCTACGTGCCAACTACTTCCTCCGTATGTTGGATCGTCTGGAGTGAGATGGACAGTCGCGAGTTTGAAAATGACCTGGAGACCCTCGGGGAATTCGGTCAAGACATCAATGCGGTGGACTCCCGCAGCTTTTGCTCGTTCTTCGAACGTGATAAATTTCTCAGCCGTTGGGTGTACCAAAACCCTTTCATCGGGGTTGTGCCTCAGCCACTCTTCGAAATGATTCTGCCGGTCCCAATCTGTGTCTGGTTGATCATCATGGTCCTCACCTTCATCAGGCTCCTCGACGGGATAGCCGGGATATGTTGGACCTTCGTAGCAGCGCCAACCCATCTCGGTTGGCGAGATGCGGAGTCGCTCGTGAAACCAAGAAAGACATTCGTTCCACATCGGAACAGCTTTGTCAACAGCGGCCTCAAGGACTTCGTATAACTCAGGATGGTCTTGCGGATGGAGATTGTTGACATAGCTTTCGATGTGAGCTTTCCCTTCACGAAAAGACACCTCGGATGGTAGCCATTGGTAAGAACCCCATGGCTTCATGGGTGCAGATTTATGCCCCCACGAAACTTCCCTCTCGAATGACTCGTCGCTCTTGAGTACTTCAGGCATTGGACATATCTCACCCATACCGATGTATTGGCAACATGTCTCTCGGGATACGATGCGGTCCGCAAGTACTCGGGACTTGCCATATTGGAGTGGGAACATGGAAGGATGAAGCAGATCCAGCACTTTTCCATCGGTACCTGGATGCCAATCTTTCACACGATCGGGAACATCTTCGAGCACAAAGACAGCTGATTTGAGAGCCTTCCAGAAATAGTCATTCGCGGGGAGATCCTTTTTGACGATGGTGGCGTCGGCGTCCAAAACGTGAACCAAACTGTGCTTCTCGAAGTACGCAGCCTTTTCATATAGCTCGTCCATACACTAGTAGATCAAGTCAACGATGAAGGTGGGTGATAAACATTGAAGACACTTACATATATAAAGGACTCCAAATCCAAATGCTGAGCCGATGTTCGCTGCTGCTCTTCGTTCCCGCAGGCCTCATCCCTCCACTTGGCAACAATCTCTTCGTCCTGGATCTTCTCCCACCACCTTGGCTTGTCAGTAATGAGGTTTATCATGCCGAGCATGCGCTGTTCCCGCAAAGCAACGCCCGCGGTAGCAAAGAAGTCGGCGATAGCATGGGGAAATCGGTTATTTTCGACAATTTTCTTGGGCTCAGGCCGTGTCCAAGTAGACAGACCATCAAGGGGAAGCCCGAAGCCTGGAAGTTTGAGTGACATTCTTGAAGGGGTTACTTGCTGAGGTTCGAGGTGCTGTCATGTCTTGTATTGGATTCAAGCTGCTCTAGCGAGAGTAGCGTCGTTTTAAGGTTTAGGCAGTGCAGGCAGCCATCAGGCGAACATTCAGGAGGTAAAGGTGGGATCGACTAGCAAGCCAATTCACGCCCTTCGCATGCTGCCTTTAAGATGTCAGAGAATCGTGCCCAACTGTAGTCTTCTAGGCCGCTAATTCTGCTCCGAAGTGTCGAGACACACAAGGGGCAAACGATTTGAGTGGGAGACGTTGCTCCGAGCTATTAATCTGCTCCAGCCATCGATATGCCGCCACTTTTACGAGGCTCGAAGATATATTGGTGGGCTTCAAGCCAGCAGCATGAAGCTGGCCGACATTGATGCCCTCCTCAAGTTCCCAGCGTCTTCATGGACTCACTGGGCCACCCTGCACCGGTACGGAAGTCGACAGTCATGGCCCGGTTGACTTCGTCGCCTCCACACCAGTCGCTACCTTCCAGAAACGGTCGTTGTGGGTCGTCGTGGCGGTTTTGTCGCAGTCGTTGGTAAGTGCTGTAGCATCTCCTTGGATGGGGATGCGTCCGCCGGGTGATTATGAAATCTGGGGACGGGTGTATGATCTCGTAGATCTCGGAATGCTCTACCTCAGCGGATCAGCACCAGCAATGTCTCCCAATCACGAGAACTGGACCACTTACGATGAGGGATGGCAGTCCGAACGTCCTACACCTTGCCTCCAGCAAAGACTGCCACCAGACCGCACGCATACCACCATAGTCGCACCAGTGCACCATACCGCCGACCCAAGACTTAGATGCTTTGCAGCCACGAGGGAAGTTCCCAGACTCCGAAGAGAATGAGCCGCCGTTTCGCTCCACGAATGCCCTGGGYGTTCGCCACTCTGACGTGCCACTACTCCCGAGAGAGCAGCAACAACAGCCAACCAGCGTGTGAGCGTAGTTGCGACGTGGTGTCTATCTGCCGTCACTGAACCACATCCACGACGTCTGCGCGCCAATGTGGAGGGCTCAGTGCCGACAGCTGGCGTCGAGAGGGATCGCTTACGGTCTTTGTCGATGATCCGGGTTCCGGGAAAGCACTCTGATGATTGTCAATGCTCTGTGTCTCTTCTGGCGGTCATTATACCACTGACCAGTTCAGTGCGTGCGAAGTTTCGTTTCTGAGGAGCCATTGTGGTGGATAGCGGACTGAAATGTGGTCAGTGGCGGCTTGCAGAAGCTGCTCGCGCACGGCGACAAGGACTAGGAGAGCTTACCATATCCGCGCGTAGCAGAAAGTTGTTCATGACGGCGAGCGGTGATGTGGTGGGTGTTGGATGTACTGTGTTTGCTAGCATGTTGACGGCGAAGATGCAAGTGTGCGAGTGTGGGAATTCATGTCTTGATGGCGGGTGATTGACAAGGATGGGTGGAGCTCGATGATGAAAGTCGGGCTTCACGAAGCTGAAGATACAGAAGTGGGGAGTTTTGAAGTGAATCAAGTGAATCGATAGACTTGAATTACCTGTGTGCGAGTGATCCCTTGAATATAGATCTGAGCCCGCTCTTCACAGCACCTGGGCATTACACGCATCCAAAGCATACTAAGCTGGTTATCCTGGAAGCATTACTTCTCGTAAATGACAGATTCGCTCGGCATGGCAGCGTGAGTTGAGTGAACGTGTAGTAGGAGTCAAGCAGTGAGGAACATCGGATACTCCTGCCGGAGCCCTGGGATCTGACTAGAACTAGCGCCCGCGCTTGCCCGTGAACCTTAAACCCTTTCGACACTGACATCTTTTGCTGCGACCCGCCATCGCATTCTTCCATCATCAATTCCCACGATGAGCAAGACGCTCGCCCTCCCTCGCCACATCTCAAGGCAAGCGGCTCGTCGCAGTGCGCGGTTGGCAACCCGCAAATATGCCACGGCATCAAGATCACCTCCGGCAGTAGAACGCGATCCCACCGAACTCGATCAGATCACCACGCTCCCAAATGGCGTCCGCGTGGCTACGGAAGCCCTGCCTGGCCACTTCTCCGGCATTGGTGTATACATTGATGCCGGATCGAGATATGAAACTGACGCTCTGCGAGGCGTATCTCATATCATCGACCGACTGGCGTTCAAGTCGACATCACAGCGTAGCGGAGACCAGATGCTTGAGGCGATGGAGAATCTAGGCGGCAATATCCAGTGTGCATCGTCCCGCGAGAGCTTAATGTATCAGTCCGCCACGTTCAATGCCAAGGTCCCTGACACCGTCGCCCTGCTGGCCGAGACGATTCGCGAGCCAGACATCACCGATGAGGAGGTGGCTCGTCAGTTGGAAACAGCCGATTATGAGMTTGGTGAGATTTGGAGCAAGCCCGAGCTCATTCTCCCCGAGCTGGTGCATATGGCTGCCTACAAGGACAACACGCTCGGCAATCCATTGCTGTGTCCAAAGGAACGGCTGGACTACATCGATGCGCGGACGGTCGAGGCTTACCGCAAAGCTTTCTTCCGTCCTGAGCGTGTTGTGGTGGCTTTCGCTGGTGTGGAGCACAACGAGGCAGTGCGTTTGACGAAACAATACTTTGGAGACATGAGCCCTGCGACAACTACAGCATTCAAAAAGGATGCACACCAGGTCCAGCCGCCATACCCGACCTCCAACACACAAGCACCGCAGAAAGACTCGCGGCTGATGTCGAAGATTCCCTTCCTCAAGAATCTCTCCACATCTGCGCCTCATTCGGCAACCGTCTCCCCGCTCGACCCTTCGCAGATCATCCCCCACCCTCTTGACGGTCCTATACCTTATGACCAGGCCTCCAATTACACAGGTGGCTTCCTCAGCCTCCCGCCGCTACCCATTCCTCCAAATCCATCCCTCCCGCGTCTTTCGCACATTCATCTAGCATTTGAATCTTTACCTATCAGCTCTCCCGACATCTACGCGCTTGCAACCCTTCAAACACTTCTCGGCGGTGGCGGCTCCTTCTCCGCTGGCGGTCCTGGCAAGGGCATGTACAGCCGTCTCTACACTAATGTATTGAACCAATACGGCTGGGTTGAGAACTGCGTCGCATTCAACCATGCTTACACCGATTCCGGACTGTTTGGCATATCGGCAAGTTGTGCGACACAATTCGTGCCTAGAATGCTCGACACCATGGCGCGGGAACTCTCATTACTGAGCGCAGAGACCGGCTTAGGACGACTGAGCGAGATTGAAGTGAACCGAGCGAAGAATCAGCTCCGCAGCAGTCTGCTAATGAATTTAGAAAGCCGCATGGTGGAGCTGGAGGATCTTGGCAGACAGGTGCAGGTCCACGGACGAAGGGTGCCGGTCAAGGAGATGGTCAGTGCAATCGAGGGTGTGACGATGAAAGACCTGAGGAGGGTCGCAAAGATGGTGTTTGGAGGCGAGGTGAGAAATGCTGGAGAAGGAAGCGGTGCCCCGACTGTCGTGTTGCAGCAGGGCGAGGAGGAAGGGGTCAAGTTGAGAGACATGCCGTGGGAAGACATCCAGCAAAGGATTGGGAAGTGGGGAYTGGGCAGGAGATGAATTGCACGAGATTGACTGCAAGGAACTTTTACAGTGGAAGGCGCCATTGTCCAAGGATCTTCAAAGGTGTTCGGACATCCTTGGAGCCTTGTATAGAGGACAACAGCAACGCATGCCCATTAACACAACAGTTGTACATTACAAGAGGACAGCGGAAGAACCCGAAGTTCCACCCGGACAGAAATTGTACTATATCACGAGGTTTCAGAGCTTCCGAGCCCTTGGTTTATGGTTAGGTTTGCGGTGTCGGGTTAGGCTGACTCCACTCGCTCGAACATATATGGATGTCATCGATCGCGCCACCTTGCCGAGATTGATAGGTGTCAAGGTTACACCTCAACATCCCGGCCTCCGATGTATCGGATTCGACCCTTTCTGTGCACTGACAGCTTACGACCCCAGGCGCGTGGGATAGAGTGCTTATTATGGTGGCACAAATTCGGGGATATACCGAATTTGAGACAGGTTGCCGCCAATAACCCGACCACATTTCTTTGTTGCTTGAAATTGATAGCGGGAGTAGAATGAATTGGTGCTGCCTCGGGGTGAATGACTGGACGAGGTCGAGAGCCATCTCATTTCATTTGAGATGTCGTTCAGCAGTTGGGTGGTGAGGTAAGCGCAGTGCTGGTACACCAAAAAAGGCAAAGACGATGGCGACGGTAAGGCAGTTCTAGATCACCCGCTAACACGGCTGGGCCTCTCCTGCACCCTAATTTTCATCTTGAAAGCCAACGACAGACTCACGCACGATTGATTAATTCACGGGAACAGGTGCGTCGCACCAAAGCTTCCACACGCGAAAGTCGGCCTACTCCAGTCCCACCAATGTCCACGCTTGCACAGTGAAAGTCACTTTCTGCCGTGAGCCTGCAAACATTATTGACAATGGACTCGACTACAGCTCTTCACCTACACTACCTTTCCACTCCAGGCCCGATGGACGATTCGTCATCATTTCCGCCGAGTGGTATCCAATTAGATGCGCCTGAAAAGACCACGGCCTCCACTCAGCCTCCCCTCGAGGTCAACCACAAACGCCTTTCGCAATTCWAGTCCACACCTCGCCTGGGTTCCAGCCAAAGGGCGGACTGGAGCCCTCACCTCCTGTTCCCCCAACCAAACAATTTCAGCCGGCCCGTTAGATTGTCAACCAGTCATTCATCCGACGACATCATGTCTGTCAATTCGAGCCATGAGCGCAATGAGCGGAGTGAGCGGAGTGAAGTACCACGAGCAGGAAGAGGAGGCCCTCCGGGGAGGAAGGTCGAATTCTTCAGTCCGGCGACTTTCCAGCAAGTTCTCCAGGACCCAACGACGATGCACCAGCTTCTTCTCTTCAGCAAGTCACGCCTTTGTGGGGAGGATGTCGAGTTCCTTGGTCGTGTGAGTATGTTGCGTGTAGCATATCGTTTCGATCGCCCTGACAGTCGTATGCATCGATAGACTGAACAGTACAACAAGCTGCTGGCTGAAATGACCAAAATGCTTGTGGACATTGATCAAGACTTTCTCTCCCCTAGGGCGCACAGCCAGATCAACATGCCAGAGGCGCTGTTAGACACGACCCACAATCGGGTTAAGCTCGTTGTGAAGAAGACGATGCCTGTCATGGAGCTGGTACTTCGAGAAGCACAGCAGACCATGGAGCAGATCGTCTTCGCCGATATCTACCCGCGATTTGTCCGGCATCAAATGACAATGAGCGCTTCAAGAGCGCTTGCGAATGATCGATACAAGTACCAGGGACTCGGAGATTGCTTTTGCTTGACAGATCCACGGTTCGYTCCATTCCACCGTAGCTATCAACTTAGGATCTCTTCATCAGATCGAGAGTCTCGAACTGCGTGAGATTCTTCTCTCGATGTAGTTGCTGGGTCCAAAGGCAACGAAGACCTCTCTGTTAGCAGGTTCGATCAACAGGCTATCGAGGGACGTCGCTAGAGGTACAATCTGGTTGAAGAGGCTCTATCTTGAACAACACTGCGTTTCACTGCGAGGAGACACGTCTGTCTAACGATTGTGTTAGGATTGCCGACAACCCAATCGTCTACGCGAGCGATGGCTTCATTCAAGTCACTGGCTACTCAAGAAAGCAGGTCATCCCGCGTAATTGTCGATTTCTTCAAGGTGAGTCCGTCTGTACACTTGAGTCTTACCTGTCTGACTTTGAGACAGGACAGGATACCGACCAAGCCGCGATCAGTCGCTTACGAGATTGTATCAAAATGGGAAAGGAATCAGTGGAGCTGATCCTCAACTACAAGCAAAATGGCGAGCCGTTCTGGAATCTGCTATACTGCGGTGAGTGAGCTCTTATCGTCCGTCACCTACAAACAACACTGACAGCGTTCAGCACCTCTTTACGGGGCGAATGGCGAGATTGATTTCTTCATTGGCGGTCAGATCAATGCATCCACCACCATTCACTCGAATGCAGATATCATGAATGTTCTTGGAAGTTCAGACAAGCAATCCGAGCCATCGCCTGTTCCCACGCCACCAAAAGCTCCTAGTATCAGACCTCCCTCATCTCGCAACTTCTTCAAGACCGCGCTTAGATACACACAGCGGCAAGAGCCAGTACAAGTCTTGACTGAAGCTGGTGCAGAAGTCGGCATGCTTCGCGATCTAGAAGGCAAATCCCTTCCATCGCAAATGCAGCAATTCTACTCCGCATATTCAAAGGTAAGTCGTCGGCAAGGAACCACGAATACATTCATGTTCTGACTGAAGTAGTACCTTGTCGTGAGATACGACACCATGAAGGTCGAATACAGCTCCAAAGGAATCTTCGAGGTTCTGGATCCTGCAATCATTGGGAATTCCACGGCGGTTGGAATGAATGTCTTCAAATTCTTCAAGCTGAGCATGATAGCCCGGAATCAGAACGATTACCAAAGGAAGGTAGAAGCAGCTCTCAAGCAGGGAAGTGCCATTACCGTGCTGCTTCAGCTGCAAACCCGACGTTCGGCGGTCTTCAGAGGTGATGAGGCTTTTGCTGTGCATTGGACGCCGATCAAGGACGAGTACGCGGCAGTGCGGTATCTGGCGATTTGCTTGAGTCCTACCCTTGAGTGACGGTGATAACCAAATCTCAACACTTGCGGAAAAGGCAGTGACCGAAGTGCTGAAGTGCCTCTCGATATCATGATACAGGGTCAGTACGTCATCTATCACCTTCCTCAAGTTCGATCGTGTCGCTAATTTAAGCTAAAGATCATAATAGTAGTGCCATCTGCGAGACGGACACCTATAGCTACAGCGGCGTCTGATTGTTCAAAGGCCTGAGTCAGGTTGTTTGCTCAATGTAAAGGTTTGCAGGACAATACCCTCGCAACAAATCAAATCCAGTCTCCTCCTCACTGTTTCAAATATTGAACAATCTCCAAGCATATCTTTATGGTTTGAAGCCCAAGACAGTGCAAGGGCAGCCACCCAGCACGTTTCGCATTCTCAGGAACGTGGAGCTTGGATTTAAAGCAAGCTTGGAAGCATTTCATGAACGAGGAAGGCGCCAAAGGCGAGATAAAGCCAGTTGCATACGCTGAGATGAGCTGATAAGGATCTTCGCGATGGAAGGACATTAGTTCTGTCTTGTATGTGCTCCGTCGAATCAAGGACGTCAATRTGAGGGTGCAGATGGTTGGTACCATGGGCTTGTGTGCCTCTGACTTGCCTTGGATTCTCTGCCCAGTATCGACTCCTCCTTCGCATATAATATCGCTTCAAACAGTAGCAGGTTGCGATAGTCGCAAGATGCTGTAGCAAGTCATATGAGCGCAGTGGCTATTGCGGCGATTGACACGCTGTATGCATGGAGACATCAGACAGACAATTCTAGCCGCTCCGGCCGCCAAGAAATTCTCATGAAAGAGAGTCCGTGCATCTTGCATCGCTTCCCGTACATGAGCGAAAACTAACAGACATTGTCACCACCTCGCTCCGCCTTCAAAAATACAAAATGCTTAGGCAAGTGGAGAACATTTCATTACATTCCGCATGGTATACACGCCAGTCTAAGAAAGAAGTTTTAACACACAATACAAGGCTGGCAAACATCTTCGTGGGCATCATCGTAGGGAAGAGGTACCTACTTCCTGCTTCGTTCGTCGTGCGCTGTTCGCCCCATGAGAAAAGCTTTTTTTTTCATCCACGCATTGCTAAGCCGTCAAATGAGTAATCGTGCGTGCCTACGAGCATCAGTCGAAGTCCAATTCTAGGAAGCCAATGCCCTAGCGCCACCTCGGCGGTTGTTCTTGGGCTTCGCGGCGACGGTACTCCAACCATCATCCTCCAACTCGTCTGCTGTTGTAGTTGCATTTGCACTTCCACCAGCGGGCACAACCACTTCTCGAGGCTTGGTCTCCTTATCGCCAACGATGTTGCCGTTAGCCGAAGCATCGACAGCATCTCCATCAACTGAAGCCTCGTCGCCATCTTCGCGTTGAAGAATGCTGAAGCTGGGCTTTGCTGCCGGTGCTGCTCCCTCGCCATTCTCCTTCGCCTGAGATTTGCCGCCGTTTTGTTGTTGACGGCGATCACCACGAGGTCGGTCGYCAGTCGGAGAGGTCACATTCTCACCGTCCTCATTTTGGCCGCGATCTGCGCGGTCGCCGCGAGCCGCCCTGCCCGCAACATCACGGGTTGCCTTCTCATCCCTAGCCTTGTCGTCGGCCTCCTTCTTCTGTCTGATAGCAAGTTCACGCTTCTCTTCAATCTCGCGCTCACGCTGCTGGGTGTCGATAGGACGAGCAGCACCGAATGGAGAAGCCTTTGCATCTCCGGATGGTGTGGTGGCTGAGCCAGTTTCGGCGGTGGATACTGTGCGCTTAGTCAAATTCAGTCTGGGACGCTCCTTTGGTGCATCCTGAGCAGGAGACGTTGGTGTTGACATTTCAGGTGTGGCGGCGGGAGAGGGATCCGGACGCATTTTTGAACGCCATTGGGAGTCGGTCTCAGCCGCAGTTGGGACGCGGTCGGCGACAGGACGAGGCTCAAACTCTCTCCGTGGAGGCCGCGAGCCGGCATCGGACTGACCATCACGGGCCTCGCGACCCTCACCCCATCCGGCTGGGCTTCCTCTTCTCTCGCGTGGGTCGCCAACGTCACGCAGTCTACCCCCGTCGCGCACTGGTGGACCAGCACCTGGAGCTGGAGATAGAGGGCCCTTGCGCTCCCAGTTGCCAAAGTCGCGCACCTTGCCATCGCCCTCGAAAAAGCCTGGCTTACGATCGCCGCCAGCATCGGAGGCGTTGTCGAAGTTTCGGCCAGAGAATCCGCGGGATGGCTGTCTGCCTTGTGCTGGAAGGTCTGGTAGTGGGCCGCGACGACTCCAGTCGGAGAAGTCAYGGGTCTGTTCTGGACGGTCATTCTTGGCTGGGTAAGTGTCAGCGAATGCACTTATGGCAATGGCATGTAAGGAAGATACATACGAGGATCAGCCAAGCTAATCTTGATGTTGCGGCCCATGAAGCTAGACTCTGATTTGTTCAAAGCCTTCTGGAGACCTTCGGGCGAACCGAACTCGACATAACCAAAGCCTTTGGGCTTGCGGTCAATCTTGTCCTCCATGATKCGGACGGTGGTGACCGAACAATCGGCAAGGAAGTCCTCGACGTCTACCGAAGTGACATTGTAGTCGAGGTTACCGAGATGGGCGGTGTACGGTGGCTTGGTTGGGAAAGGAATCTCCTCGCGGTCATATCGTGGACGGTCTGATACATGTCAGCGTGTCATGCTCAGAAATCATGGTGTCGTCTGCCTCGTGTCGAGTGCTACTCACCAAAGCTGTCGCCACCCATACCAGACGATGCGCCGCCTCCCATACCGCCACCAGAGCCGGCACGCTCCCACGAAGCCTGGCCGAAGCCGCGACGTTCGCCATCGCCGCCGGCAGTGCGATCGCGCATGCTGTATGCGTTACTGGAAGCGGCTGGCAGCGGCTGCGAGTCCATCTCGTCGGCCCATGATCCAAGAGCTGTGTTCCCGATATCAGCATTGCCCTCTTATAGTATGTCCTGCTTCCCTTCTTCCTCTCCCTCGAGTGCAGTGGGGTGGGGACGCGTACATTGGTTGGTCAGGAAGTCGCCCAGAGCCATCTTCTCCTGCTTTTTTTTCGGCGCTGCATGTTCCGTTAGCCATGTTCCTATTCCAATCCATGTAGTCGACCATCGCGCATGCGTGTATCTGTAGTAGCGCGCGCAGCAATGGAGACTCGGCAGGCAAACGCACCCATGATTGCGGTAGTGGGGTGCGAAGGCACAAGTGGCGTTCGCGGTTGTCGAGGGTTCGGGGTTGTGGAGAGACAATGTGTCTCCTCGTAGGCGTAGGTGTTGTCTGACTGACGGCTTCAAGTGGGTGTCAAGCGCTGTTTATGGCGCTGGGTTGACGTGAGCTCAGTRAGTATTCTTTGGTGAAGTGCGCGAGATCGAAAATGACGGGTTCCAATCCAGTTTAGGCTGATCGGCTGCTGCCGGCACGCGCCGATCTCTTGATCTTGATCCCGAGATCTTTGTTGAATTCACTCCTTCTCGTCTTGATCTGGATCATCTTGATTGCATCATGGAGACAGGCCGTCGAACTACCAAGGAGCCGGTGTATATTTCCGCAGTGGAACCCGCGTTAAAGGCTGGCGCTGCTTGTGGTCAGTTATGAATCTTTCTTACACCCCTGATATTGCCATTCGTGCATGTGAAAGCCTGCATATCAATAAAGGGCTTCTGCATCTGCAAGAAACGGTGCGGCGCTTTTCATCACACATGTTCGACGGGGCATTGAGACATCTCGCACGTACTGATCTTTCTCTTGTAGGTAGCGTTGGGTTTCTCTTTGGTGGCGCATCAGGAATCATCCGTGGAGCGCCAGGTTTTCTGTTCGCCTCTGCATCGGGAATGCAAACGTTCGCTCTCGGAAGTACTTTCTCTCTATTACGTACGACAATCATCCACAATTGGACTACCGATGGACAATCACCAAAGTCCAAGGATCTGGTCAAAGCCAGTGCACTTGCAGGGGGACTCTCTGGTGGACTCCTTGGCTTCATTACTCGCGGCCGTTCGAATGGCATCCCCGGAGCTATCATGTTTACTATCTTTGGAGCTGGAGGACAGCACATTTACAATAGATGGACAGCGCCAAAGGACCTGAATTTAGAACCCAAGAAGAACTTCTGGAAGCGGATGAGTGAGAGAAGCTGGACGCCGTTCCGAGTTCTTAGTAACGACGAGTATGCTGAAATGCTACGCGAGAAGGTGTTAAAGCTGGATGTTGAAATTGCTGTGCTCGACGACAAGATTGTAGCTCTGAGGGAGCAGCAGGCCCGGGAGGAAGCCGCGGCCGCCTTGAATCCAAAGACGACCGAGGAGAAGCGGGCTGGTTCGGGCTGACCAGTCTGAGATGTGAAATTCTTCACCGGCCCTCGAAGGACTGATTTGAACATGTCTAGGACTGGCCAAAGGAATTCGCGTGGAGAGCCAGATCGACCGCAGACCTGCGCAGCCCTGCTCAGCGGCCGCATTCCTCGACATGAGCAGCGCAGTAGATGGTTCAAATTGTGATCCCGCGGCTTCTCGCAAGACGCGATGCCGTCTGGGATGCAACATCAAGCTGCGATTGGTGGTGGCCCAGTTCAGCATCGACATGGTGGTACCCGATGTAAACCCTCGCCCCAACATAGTTGGTCGCAAGGATGCAGAGCACAGGACCCTCGCGTGGGACATTGCTGCATTTCACGAGAGATGCAAGTAGGTCTGTCTGCTTCACTGCGGACACCTTGAATCTGATGGGGAATCGATAGCAGCTGAAGCAGGGATTGTTTTGGTTACAGCCACAACGAAGATTGTGAGTATCCATCTACTTTTATATCATGTTCTGCAAAAGAAAAGCATCTCTGCGCTCTCTCGAAGTATGTCCATGTTGGTCTCCTGTGTCGTCCCTTCCTGTTCAGTTGAAGCGTCTCAGCACTCCCCGGCCAATCGGCAGCACACTTGAATGATGAGCTGGCTCTTCCATGTGACTTCATTTGCACGAGCAAGAGTAATAGCATGAGCACGAGTCCATTCACTCATGCTGCGCCCCGCTCCCGTCGGTACGCTGCAGAAAAGCCTATTTGGTTTGCATCAAACAGCAAAACTTCGCTTGCCTGCATCATCATTCGTTTGACATACAACCGCGAATCAAAGAAGCATCATACAACATGTCGCACGATCCGCGATATGTCCCGTCACCACGGCACCCACCGGCAGCTGGAGCCACCGAACCCCCGAGAATTCAAGAGGGATTCTATCGCGCACGAATCGTCGACATCCCTAAACGTCGCGAAATATCTTCTCGTGCCTCTGCTCGATCAGAGAGTCAGCAGCCGATGATGGACAAGCCTGAGGCCACCAACACGAGTTCCAAACTACGCCATGCTCATGATCACGCGCATCACTCCAACAGTCCGAGTCACGATGTGCGTCCTCCTCCGCCACCTCATTCGCCAAGCCAGAGGAGCGTCAGCATTGTGCGGAGTTCCTACATGGAGTATGAGTCTAGCGCCCCGTCGAGGTCGCCTCACTTCAGCCAGCCATTTCTTCGTTCACCACATCCAGCCACTCATCAGCAGCAAGAAGATGTGAGGTTGTCGCCTACCGCCGCGCTCCGCGCCTCCCGCGCATCTCGTAGCTTCCAGCATGAAGCAGAAGCGATCCCCCATCAGTCGGCTCCTCCACCCCGTTTTTCTCATAGGCGAGAGGAATATGATCCGAGGAGACTGCTTCCCACTGCAGTTCGTCCTCCTCAGGCTTTCCAATTTGAGCTTGAGGAAGAGCCCCCTCAGCACCACTCCTCTGAGCCTCATGTACCCGGCCGCTTTCCTTCCTCCCCAGATCCCCTGCGACAACCAACGGATACCCGGATGGAAGGTCTTGTGGAGGAAGTTCCGAGACTGCGTCCGAAGGCCGGAAGTTACCGCGAATTGCACCCCTATGAGCTTGGAATGGTCTATTCCACTCATTCTCTAAACCAGACTCGACCTCTAACTACCAACTACGACCAGCAGAACGGTAGCGACCTCACAGAGCCATTCATCTTCGAGATCCCAAGTTCCGGAAAAGTAGACCATGACGGCAGCAGCAAGACGACTGCCACATCGAAGCAGGCTGCCTATTACGCCCGCAATCCCGCGCATGAGGCCGAGACGTACCCGCTACTCCGTCGTCTTGGCGATGACGAGCGATACGCAACTTCTTTCCGCACCGAGCGGGACGGGGCTGATGGGCAAGGTGGAGAGGTCATGCAAACGGACCCAGCTGAGATTGATGTGAGGGCCATCGAGAATGAGAGGCGCGAGGCGGACAGGAGAAGTGGGCGCTGAAGCGGCTGACCAAACGATTGCATGACTTGGGCTCGGTAACACCAGTTGGGCGGAGTGGTTCCGATGTGCGTCGGCCGCACCATATCGATCCAAGTGAGTGATGCTAAGTTCCAAACTGGAAGGGAGAGTGGGCCAATACGAGGCACACATATCTTACAAGGCACACTCAGGGTATCATCCTCGATGGCGTTGGAGTGCATGACTAGGAGACATGCCACTTTCTGGTATGCAGCAAATTAGAAGACTCGAACATGGAATGCCCAATGGATTGTTTGATCACTTCAGTGTTTCCGCTGCCTTTTCATATTCATGTCAACCACTTCTCCCTTGACGACGGTTGTACCATACCATTTAGGTACCTGATCACTTATCCTAGGCGTTGGAAACTGCTATAGCAGGCCCGCTATCCAAATCGAGTATTCGGTACGATCGCTGTCTCTGTCATAGTTCGATGGCTTCTCATAACGATGAGCAACATATCGCCCCTACAACACGACACCTCAAGCACTGTCGGGCTCGAACCCATATAAGACACCGAGCAGTTAACGACGAGAAAATGCCGATGCCAAGCGGTGCACTTACACTTTCAAAAAGTGCTCACCAAAGTAGGCAAGCAAAGTGTACACGTTGTTTAAATGACCTGAATGGTTCATCAAATGCCACCCAAGTGATCACATGTGAATGAGCGGTGTCTTCCCTTCCATCCAGTCTTGCACGGCATCTCGAGCACGTTCCATGCAACAAGGACAAACATCAGCCCTACAACCAATCCACAACATTCCTGTACCCCCCTCGTCAAAGGTTTTGCCGTACACATTCCGGCTCACCGATGTCGAAAACTGCGGTGTCGTAATTTCCACGTGATATTTCACAAGGCAGTAAAATAATCGCGCAACCGCTTCCCCCGCCCTGCGCGAATTACCTCTCGATCGACATGACAACAGATCAAGGCAGCTGATCAAGGAGGAGCTCGGCTCATATGTAATAAGAGGTCTTTTCCTCGTGGTTCTCATTTGTCGTTAACTTGTCTGCTCATAAGCAGTTGTACCTAATGTTCCTAGGCCATCATCACCATCATCAAAAATGCACGCTTGAAACGCTGGATTCAAACACGCAGATGTGTTGCTTCCACAACAATACCTTGTCCCTCCTTCACATTAATACGCGCTGACTCCCACCCAGCGACTGGGAATATTCCCCGCCCGAATTGGTAGTGGACATACGTCCCTCGGGGGAAGGCAGATCTTCGCTCGTCCTGTCTCAAGCTTTCCTTCCCTTCGCATGTTCATCTCCAAAACGACCACACGCAAGAAATCCGGATTCTCTCTGACCTCACGCCGACGGGCAATCTCTGGTCCTAGCAAAGCCCTACCGGCCTCTGAGCTTGGGCTGGGGCTACCTCGCTTCGATCCACCTCGTCGTCGACCGCGATTGTAGGTCTGCATCTGGATGGTAGGTGCACTTTCGACTGCCTCGGCGAGGTAAGGTGCGTGCAGTGCTTGCTGGAATGGAGCCTCCCACTCTTCAAAAGTCAGAGGGATGGGGTTAAGGTACCGTCGTTGGGCTTCATTCGCATCTCCATCGAATGCCGGCCGGATCTCAGAACTGAAGCGCGGGAATAGAAACGGATGGGACCATAGCATGTGGTCGATATGAGGAGCAGCGTGCCCATGTAGCGCTGGCGGGGCGCTGCTTCGGGCGAGTGACGATATAGAGCTGACAGCAGCTTTCTTGAGCGACTGCAGCGACAAGGTAATATTTGACTTGAATGAAGAGGATTTCGGTGTTGCAGGCGTTCTCTTTTGCGTTGGCAATAGCAATTCGTCGTCTTCGTCTTCTGAATGCGGTGCCAAAGGATGATCCTGTGCGCAGTCTTCCACAGCAGGCAGTGATCTTGATTTTTCCTTCTTCAGATTGGAATACGACCGCCGGCTACGAAGTGAGCCAGGTGTCGATGGGCTGCCCACTGACATGACTGAGCGGTCATCCGATGCGAGCGAAGGCATCGATTCGCTTGAAGCACTTCTGGCGGTGAGGTAGCTGGTCTTGTGAGAACAGTCTTTGGAGAACAGATAATCGGTGTCCTCCAAGAGCACACTGAGGGCAGCACTGCTCCCATAACTTTGCTTGAGCGAATCATCGCTCTTCCATTCACTGACCAACTCCTCAATGGAGATGCGACGGTCATTGCCTCGTCTGCGATGGCGGTTTGATTTTCGCGGAGGAATGGCAGTCACGGCTAGCAAGGCGGCGATGGCTGGCGGTAATGCGTTGGGATCGTGTGCGTGTGCGACGTGTTTTCGCCGACCAATCGAAGTCGGAAGGGTGGCACTTCTGGGAGAGCGCATGTTGGAATCTTGAGACTCTGAACTGCCGATCGCAGACACTCGAGCATTGATCGACTTGGGCGACGGAATTTGAACAGGTCCTGTCGATCGTTGGGGTGGTGATGAAGGTGGTGACACAGCAGGAGCACTTTCRGCCACGTTTGCGAGATTGTTTGGGATACTTCGAGGGGCAGCGGATCTGCGTCGAGTCTTCTCACGCGGGCGGTCCATGTATTTGAAGGATGCCGGAACAAGCATGGTCATTGACTTCAGACGGACCCGGACGAAGCGGCTCTAGTTATTAAAGACCAAAAGCAAATGCAGGAGTCAGGTGATTATGAGGTCGCCAGCATCCGTGTTGACGGGCGCCCGCCGCGAAAGGGAACCTAAGGTCCGGTGAATCGGAAGGGCTCCAGGGTTCTTCTCTCGTAAGCCCAGCCAATAGTATGAGGTAGACAGCACCAGGGGGGCGATCGTACGTGCGAGAGTCGTGAGCAGAAGTTTTCTTCAGGTGGATCGTTCTCAGGAGACGGAAGAGCAATAAATTACAACGGCGTTTGATGAAATAGCGACCGCGAGAGTGTCGGGCAGATCAAGATAGGACAGACAAGGTGATGTGTGACAGCGGGCGGCGTGGGGTTAGAGTCATCTGCGAATCCTTTCACGCTTTTGTCGGTACATCGGTTAGGCCAAGAGATAAGGAACTGACGCATGGTGATTGGACAAAGCCTCGGGGTCTGGCTCGAGTCTCGTCCTGGCCGTACCGCCCTGTCAGCACGCTGGATATGGTTCACCCTGCAGATAGACGTTCAGGTTGTTTCTGCCCCTGCCGCTGCACGCTGGCGCGGCTGAGCTGCCCGATACTGCACTTATCGCTGCAGCAACATTGGAACTTGCTGCCCATTCATCGCCTCGCAGATGACGACTGTGGCCACTGGGCAAATACCTGCTGCTTGAGGCTTAGCCGCCGAGAATGGCCGCTTTTAAGCTGCTTCCTCATGGCTTCTAGCGCAGATCTCGCTGGATTTTGTCTTTTATTAGCTGGGCTGCCTGATGCTTGTCGTGCGCAAAGGGTCCCGCATCCGACCAGGAGCAGCCTGGCTGGTTGTATCAAAGGGTCCGTTAGCACTGCCCAGGATGAGGCTCAATACCCGATTGACCAAAGCAAACGTGGCGGTTGGCTTCCGCCGGAGATGGTACACAGGTGGTGAACGGGTGCGGTCCACGATGGAAATCGCCGGGCCCACTGTCTAATGCACTCCGTGATCGGTACTTTAGGTTGCTCGGTACGCGTCTCGACAGGCTGGAGCCGCACAGCTCACAGTACATTATCATTCGCACGAGATGCGGAGGCGAAAGATAAGGTCAGACGATGGAAGCAAGTTTGCCGAACATGGCATGATTTCGACATGTCTGACAACACCTTCGACATTAATCGCTGGAAGTCCATACCGACGTTCAGTCTCGCCGATTCCGGCTGGGACGTCAACGATTCTTTTGCTTTTCTTTCGCACCTACTCCACCAGCAGACGCTATAGTGCAATTCGCTTCACTGCTGACCTATCGCAGTTGTCGAAAGTCCCCTGCACACGGTCGTCATTGGGATTTCGCATCCACTTGCAGCCTTATGAAAATGACCCGAAGCTCGAATAATCCCAGCAGCAGATTTACGAACACGTCATCCGTTTGCGACACGCTCTCGAGTCTCTGGTCACTTGACTCGGCCGTCCTTTGCTTGGAAAGGTCCCATCACATGATGTAAGCCGACGGCGCCCTCGCGCTGCCCGGTATCAGCGTATCAATGCTTCGCGTCAGGTCATCACCACCACCATCAACGAACACACACGTCAGAGCAACCGTGATCGAAGGGATAGAGAAGTGCCCGATGCCAGTCAAGGTATCCACCGAGCTATTGTCTACGAGCAAATTGGCCATCATTGATTACGAGGGCGGAGCCCGAATTCCAGTAATTCAGCACAGTAGTCAATGGATCGCGATTGTCATAGAAAGGTGGTGCTCGCGTAAGCATTCTCACCACGATCGAGAGTTTCTGGACGCGACACCTCCTTCATCCGGTGGAGACCTCTCCAGTCTGGTCATCCCGCAATCAGGGCGAGAGCATGAACGGGAGCGGCACTCTGTGCTGGATGCAGAGGCGAATCACAGGCCCTGTGCATGAGGACGACATGTGAGTGAACTCCCTCCGACTGGAAGCGGCATTTGCCGCGTGATGTCTTGGTGAGACTCAGAGTCAGCAGTAGTCACTACTAGTGTGCCAGCGTGTACAGTAGCTCGAGAGTAGTCCACAGTCAACACACAGAGCCAAACTCTCTCGCGAAAATCTTTTGATCCTTCATCGACATCGACAAACGCAGCATGTGGGATTGGGTTCAGACATAAGTTACTGCCAAGGCAAAGCACGCTGCATCAATTTCTCATTGGCCCTTCCATGCACAATAAAGCTTTGAGCAAAGCACCGAAGGCTAGCCAAGATGCTAATATGGGTACACTGTTGTATATTTCTTTTTTTACGCGCCTTTCTTACCGATGACGATGGATCAATAGCAAAGTGCAACATTATCGAGATACCTCCGATTTTCATCCGTCGTGAGAGTGGCACATTGGCAAATCCGGTGGACCCGCCAGCGGATCTACATATACCTCCGCTCGACGGTTCGGATCTGTCTGTAACACGTGCCATCCGAGAGATACAGTACGAACGACACCCTATCAGCCCGTAAAGATGCGAATCACAATAATGGCCTCAGAGGAAGAACAGCGTTCCTCGAAACGTAGCAGGCTTCGAGGTTTTTACAATATTCGGCCTCGTACTTCACTCATAGATGCCTCATAGAGATCTGGGCGTTCGTTGCGATTTGGCGGCACCTGCGTTCCGCTTTCTCCAGGTCAACAAACCACTGTTCACCGCCGACGGTCTGCGCCTCATGGCACCCGGAACTACAGATGCCGCATACCGAACGAGGAAGATGAGAACAAGCTCTCCGGTTTAACCCACGCCGAGCATTCTCGGTCTCAGCGTCCTTTTCAAAATGACAGCATACGGCGGCAGAGACGACAATTTGTTTGCAGCCGCAGTGGGAGACGCCATATCCTCTTCAGCTGTCAATGATGGGACATGTCCGGAAATCCGATTCAACCAATTAAATCCCACCGCACGAGGAGGATGTAATAATGTAACCTTATCCTGGGAAAGAGACTCCCGCCAAGTTCAACTGAACTCCCATGGACGATGATTGATTTGTACAAGATGCGAATGTACCATTGGTAGCTGGCGATGATACAGATAAGAGAAACCTGTTTGTGAATGAACCCACGAAGCCAGGCGAGCCGTTCAAAGGTCTAGAACTACCGCTTCAACCAGGACGCCGTTGCTACCCTTAGCCTTGGCTCTGCCACACCTGCGGTGTCAGGACCATATACGTGCCAAATGATAAGCAATGTGGTCTACTTGATGATTGAGAAGCTGACTTAACTCTTTTCAATAGTCGGGTCTTATAGAGGGCCCCTTCATGTCTTCACTGCTCCCGCCAATAAGCTCATCTATGCCCCCTATGCTATCGAGAACCGCGCCGTGCTGCCGATCATGATGAGATACATTTTATCCTTCCTACGCACGCTGAACCCGAACACGATGAGGGATCCCAAAGCTCCAGATTGGAACCCTTTGAATGCCCTCCTGTCCGCAGCGGGTCGTGGTACAAAATGACGAATCCATGCTGGAAACCATCTCGGACGAGCAGCCGAGTCGGTGTGTCTCCTGGGAATCAGTCGATCCGCTCAGAGCTCGGTAGGCGCCTGGAACTTGAGTGCTGGAAWACTGGCCAGAATCCCGCTGCACACGTTGTCCATCTACGGTCGAGAGATTGCCGCAGTCCTCGACATACGACGCCGCTCGAGCGAGAATATCGCCTGTGTAGACCTGATGGAGTGATATGACGCTCTACGTAGCGTGCCCCAGTCTTCCGAGACAAAGGTCCGTCCCATGCAGTAGGGGCTGGCTGATCTCGAACTGCCTTCGGCGAGCAAAAGTCGTGCTAGGGTGGAGGACCTCACATGCGTCCCTGACCTGAGCGAACTGGTCGCACCTGCCCCATGAAGTAGGCCGATCCGATACATCCATGTCATAACCCATGTCAAATCTGCCGAAAATGACCAGGAATACAGGTGATACGCACACGCATGGCCTCGCGTCTGGTTCAATAACGCGTGTGATAGCTCTTCTAGGATAAGAACGTTCATATGCTTATGCTGTGCCGGCCTCGCTACATGACGATGCGCAATAACTCCAAAGCAAGTCTAATCAGGGGTATAATTTCCTCCAACGGAAATGCAGAATGCTCTATGTCTATGTAGCATGACGGCTAGGTCAGCGATGCTGTCGATATTGAAAATGTTCAAATTAAAGGAAGCCGTATGAGCGTGCCATATAGCGCAGAGAGAATAGAAGAGCGACCGAAATCGACATCCACCGAAGCGTAGTCCAGAGAGAGTCGTGAATCTTCTCTTTCAAGACAGCCCGGTCTAGTTCTTTGACGAGTAGGATTGAACGATCAAAGAGCTTCTGAGAAACGTCCACGATGTCTTGCTTCTCTTCCGAAGTGAGTAAAGTTTCTGCTTCCACGAGCTGATCTTTGAAGCCAGCCTTGAGGTCCTCGCCATCCTGATTGCCAGGGAAGGAGAGAAATGAAAATCCAGGAAGCTCGAGTGAAGCAACTTGGTCGTCTCCTGCGGGTACAATTATGTCAGACTCTTGTACCCAGAACTCCGCTCCGCCATTCGCGAGTTGTTGACGAATCCAACGTCCTACGAGCTATCAGTATTGTCCACTTCACCTCATACGCAAAGTCTTACCTCCAGAGAATACGGCCATGTAGAAGACCCATGCAAAGGCTACAAGTACATGCGGCTTCTCTCGAATCAGGAATCGCATGTCTTTCGTCCATGCTTCTCCCAACTCGGGCGTAGYGAACATGCCAGGTCCGGCCGCGGTCCTCAAATGGGTCATATCGTCCTTGATGCGAGCAGTTCGGGGTAGACCAGTGGGTCGCAGATTAACTAGCCACTTCTTGACCGCGCGCTCGTGCTCGGTGTMATTGCCCTTCTCCACATGGCGTGCGAGCAGATCCCATTCAATTTCGAACAGTAAGAAGATGCGAGCGAACGGGACAAGGCCTTTGCTATACAGCAGCGGTGTTGCGGCGTGCGGTGGCAGTGCGAGCGGGAGACGATGCATCAGCAGTCGATTAAGCTCCGTATGCTGCTTCCGCGTAGCAGCGTTGATCTGACCCGACACGGTGGCGCCAGGTAGAGTGGCCATGGCGGTTGGCGGGGGAGTAGGCGGCGATGGGATGGATAGCGACATGATGTCGTCTTATGTAGGGCTACAAGAGCCGAGCGCAAAGAACAAATCGATGTGCATCTTGCTTCACAAGTCAAGATGGCACGATCAAGGCGGGATTGATCAGGTTGCGTGCATTTGCGTGTGATCACGTCGACATGTGATGATATCTCATAGTACTGGAGTACGAGGCGAGACGGGACTTGCTTCTCACGCGACGTTGACGCGAGGGGCACTCGGATATTGGATCCGAACCAGAAAAACCGTCCGCTGAGTCGCGTGCAAGCGTTTGTGGAAAGCTGAAACGGAGAGGGAAGTCGCCGTGCCAACGCCCGCTGCTTGTGAGGACTAGCATCTTTACACCTCCGATCCCTCCACAGATTTGCAGGCCCATCTCCCGCTCCAACCWCCAGAAGCACAGGACGACATTCGTCACCGTCGCCATCATTTCTCCGCGCATGTAGTCCGGCTTGTATACACTACGAGCTGCTGCATACCCAAATACACGTCAACAATAACATCCAACAACGGCGAGAAATTCCAACGCGCAAACGCTGCGTCCAAGCTTCGTTCGTCCCGAACCCGACAGCTTAGTTCTTCTGCATTCCTCCCCACGCGCACATACCGGTAGCCCATGATCCGCCAATAAGGCCGCCATTTACTGCTGGCTGGCAGCTCGAGCCTCATCATGGACACTTCCTATCTGTCGCAGCAGGTCACAACCATTGTCGAGCGTCTGCATGGCTTCTTCGACGAGATTGGCGTGCCCAGCCACGAGCGCGATTCACGAGAGTCCGAGGTATGGGAGAGACATGTTTGAAAGGACGGTAATAGACCACTGACCGCCATAGCTCTTCTCCGCTCTATCAGAAACACTCCACAATCAGCTCAATCTGGTGGCCAAGGAGAAACATGACCTCACCGAAGAGGCACAACGGCTTATCAAGACCATTCGCCAGATGGAGCGCTCGCTCGACGACACCCGCCCCAAGGACGACTACGARGCTGAAAAGGACGGACTCAAGATCACATTTCCCCTCGTGAACTGCATACAACGTCTGAAGGAGAAACACCACACTATTTCAAAGCTCCACCGTGAGCGCTACGAGCAAGTCAAGAAGCTCGTGGAAGCTCTGGAATCATATGCATCACACATCGAGCCGGCTTTCGTCAAGATCAAGCTGCCCCCTACGTCTCCCAAGGCCGAGATCCCACCCACGTTCGACCTATCGCCTACCTATGTCACCAAGCTGGACGATGAATTCACCCGCGTTTACGACGAATACAATAGGCGTCTTGCGACAGTGTCCCAATGCGCCGAGGACATCATTAATCTCTGGTCCGAGCTCGGCACACCACAAGCACAAGTCGACAGCCAAATTGTTCAATTCGCACGAGATGCACCCGAACAGCTTGGTCTGCATCAGGAAGACCTCAAGCGACTGACTTCGAAGCGCGATAAGCTCGTCTCAGAAAAGCAGCAGCGAGAGCRGAGGCTCAAGGAGCTGCGTGTCACGGTCGAAGCGCTTTGGGATCGATTGGGTGTGGATGACAGCGAGCGAAAGCAATTCCTTGCTGCCAATCGTGGGTGTGGCGTCCGCCAGATTAACGAATTCGAGGATGAATTATCCAGACTGAACGAGCTAAAGCGCCAAAATCTCCACATCTTTGTCGAGGATGCGCGGTTCAAACTTCAGGAGCTGTGGGACGGGCTGTACTATTCAGAGGAGGAGATGCTGGACTTTACACCTGCTTTCTCCGACGTCTACTCTGATGCTTTGCTATCGGCCCACGAACACGAGATCGCGCGATTGGAAGCGTTGAGGGACCAGCGGGCCCCAATTATCGCTGCCGTGGACAAGCATCGCAGCCTGATTCAGGATCGGGAGGACTTGGAGAAGAGCAGCCACGATGCATCAAGACTGATGATTAAAGGTGCAAAAGGAGAAAAGCGTGATCCTGGCAAGCTGCTTCGTGAGGAGAAGATGCGCAAGCGCATCGCAAAGGATCTCCCCAAAGTCGAGGCCGATCTCCGCAGAACACTCGAGTCATGGGAGGAAGAATACGGGAGGCCCTTCTGTGTCTACGGAGAGCGATATCTGGACGCACTAGATGCGGCTCAATCGAGAGCTCCTCCCCCACGCAGCAAGACACCCAATGCTTTGAGCTCCACCATGAGAGACGCGCCGAAGAGCGCAGGTCGTGCTTCAGCCGCGCCACAATCCCAAGGCAGAAGCAATACTGTGCGCGGCGGGAACCCAACTAGGAGCAAGACCCCGACCACGATGTCTGGACGTAACCCACTGGCTTCATCCACCATGTCCTTCTCGCAGTCAGTCATGGGTACTAGCTCGACCATGAAGAGCCCGTCCAAGATTCCTGGAGCATCATCGTCACGTCTTCCCATGGGCTCTCTTCGGGATGGTAACAACTCTCCGGAGCGCCGCGAGAGAACCAAACATGCTCAGTACCAGACCGAGGGCGAAGAGATGAGCCGCACGGTCCGTGGTAACATGGGCCCACCAAAGGCGCCTCCACCTCCGAGGATGAAGGACTTGTTCATTCCACCTACACCCACCAGAGGCAGCAATCAAGAGAACGGGATTGAACTGGAGCGCCCCTCGAGCGTCCTTCGTCATGTTGTATCTGAGGATCCATACGACGACACGAGATATCGAAGCAACAACTATCACAACATGCATTCTGCAGGACCTGGTCAGCACGATGCCCGCTCTGTGGATTCTTACGCCCGCTCGGTTGGTTCCTTTGCATCGAACAGCTCCCGACCTATGAGCCGACAAGCATATCCATCGCATGGCTATCCCATTGCGCCTGCATTCTCCCGCCAAACGAGTAACACATCGTCGGTCATGAGCGGCTCGGCGATCAACAGCGGCAGCGAAAATTGGGAAACATATACTGAGAACTCCGAGGACGCCGACGAGCAGGATGCAACTGACGCTTATTATGCAAAAGTTCAAGCTCAGCAGATGCATCCTGCGAACAAACGACCCGGCACTGCAACCAACGGCACAGTAGCAGCCAAGCGAGTGCGTGAGCAGCCCATAATCGAGGGCAGCGATGGGGGTTGGACCGATGATGGTGATGTTGGAGAGAGCTATTAGCGCGCGACTTTTCGCAAAAGCGAGAATATTTGGGTGTTTCGAGATTGAGAGAAGGATTCGAATCCGTTACGGACAGATTTTGTTTGCGTTGGCGCTGGCGCTGGATGGCGATTATGATTATATGGGGCTTAGAGATTTGGCCGTTTTGTTCGATCAGATCACAGAAGGCCATGCCTGAGGGGCGATTGAGGTCGAGAGGTGTATAACTACAGCACTGTTCACTGTTCACGACCTGAATGAATGACAAGATCTTATATTGATCATTGTTGAAACCGGCTGAAAGGATGAGTTGTAAGATTGAATTGATGGACACAGCTTTGCTCGAAGGTATAGTGATTCCAAAATCAAGAAGCCTCTTGGTCGCCGACCGCTGTGATATTTCATGTGTTGTTCTGATATTACATGAGGTGTTCTGGGCTAAATAGGAGTCGGCAGAGCGGATCCTCGGCTCAGCAACATTTCTCCACACCAGGTAGGTATCAAGCACGCAACTACATCATCTCGACGATCCGAGGATATAAGCACGGCAAACGTGCAGATTATAACCTTTGAAAGATCACTTCAGCATTATCGTAAGAAGTCTCATTTTTTCAATTTCACCTTTCATATCTCACACACCACCCACAACWCAACCATGCCGAAAGCACTAGTAATCGAGAAGGTGGAGGGCAAGCCCGGCAAAGTATACTACCCTCTCAAGAACATCGAACAACCGACCCCAAAGCCCAAGGACAACGAACTCGTCGTCGAAATCTCCGCCGCCGCTTTAAACCACCGCGATCTCTTCATTCGTCAAGCTCTCTATGGAGCCATTGGTTTTGGAGTTCCGCTCCTCGCCGACGGTGTGGGAACTGTGACATCTACTGGCTCGTCGGCAGAAGCCAAGAAGTGGCAGGGAAAGAGAGTGATCCTCAACCCTGGACATGGCTGGAAAGATGATGCAGATGGCCCTGAGAATCCAAAGGGATACGCGATATTGGGAGGAACGAAGCTCAACCCTCTGGGAACTGCAGCGGAGGTCTTGACGATCGATGCGAGCGAGGTGGAAGAGGCGCCGAAGCATTTGAGCAATGCTGAAGCTGCGGCACTCCCTCTCGCTGGACTTACTGCTTGGAGAGCGTTGATGACCAAATCAGGACAGGCGAAACCTGGAAGGAATATTCTGATTACGGGTATTGGTGGTGGAGTTGCTGTAATGGCGCTGCTTTATGGCGTTGCTGCGGGAGCGAATATTTATGTGAGCAGTAGCAGTCAGGAGAAGCTCGACAAGGCTAAGGCGCTGGGTGCCAAAGGTGGTGTGAACTACAAGGAGAAGGGTTGGGAGAAGACGTTGTTGGAGATGTTGCCTAAGGAGAGGAAAAAGTTGGATGCTATTATTGATGGTGCGGGTGGCGATGTGATTGAGAAGGGAGCGAAGCTGTTACGGGTGAGTCTGAACCATGCTCATAAACGTTATCACTGCTGACGAATCGAACAGGATGGAGGCATTATCTCTCAATATGGCATGACTGTGTCGCCGAAGATGACATGGACGATGCCAGCTGTGCTCAAGAACATCGAGCTCCGTGGAAGCACGATGGGTTCGCGAAAAGAGTTCGCTGAGCTGGTCAAGTTTGTCAATGAGAAGAATCTCAAGCCATTGGTTCACAGGACTGTGCAGGGCATTGACAATTTGAAGGATATTGACAGTCTATTCGAGGATATGAAGAACGGATCACAGTTGGGCAAGCTGGTGATTGAGATTAGGCCTGAGGGAGCAAAGAGCAAGTTGTAGGCTGAAGATTGTAATTGCTGTATGATCAATGCTACTTCGCAGGCAATGATCRTCACATATCAAGTGTCAAAAGATCTACGGGACTACCTCCTCCCAGGATATGACGAACAGAGTCGCCCCGTCAGTGTTGCGCTGAGAATGCACAGACGCGCTTTGATGCCGACCAGGAGCCCATTCCATCTGACTTGTCTTCGAGCGATCGGTACTGTAAAGCACCAACAGGTCATAGTAAGAGGCATCGTCCGATTTGAAAAGTGAACCTTTGGGTCGATGGCAAGTGAAATGCGCTAGATGAACTTCCTCCGAAGATCGCCGCCTTTCAAGCTTGATGCTGTAATTGATTTTCCTACAGGCAGCTCGCAACATCGCCATACATCGCTTCCCACCACCATCCCCGTCGCCGCACACCCACAACACTCCCGATATCACACGCAAAACAACCGGTCACTGCATTCAATCTGCTGCAACAGGGTGATGAACATCACCCGGGCGAGATCAACACCGCAGTAGCCCATTCCAGGTGGCATGCTAGAGCGGGCGACAGCATGTCTCAAAGCCGGAGCACGCGATTCTCTCAAATGCGCGCAGCACGCGAAGGCTCAGGCTCCGCCTACGGGCAGTCGTCGCCGGCTTCATTCGACTTTTTGGACGCACGGCGCTGGCGATATCGAATCGATCGACATCAGTTTATTGAGTATTGGAGCGGGATTGGATCTTCCTACACGGCACGATGAGATTCGCCTGGGAAAGGCGGCAGGAAGTCGACAAAAGAAGGACCTGGAAAGCGCCACAAGCTCTACACACCCCGAAGCTCCCTTTTTGGACTTTCTCTACCCGCCACACGCGTTGGCGTGGTTGCAGAAGGGCAATGGACAGCCTTGGGAGCGGTGGGAGAGGCGCAACGCGAAGAGGCTCCCCGAAGGCTTCGTGCAAGCGTCGCGAGGCTATTCCTCGACCTCTCATGCTCGCTCTCATGATGCGAAAAGCCCAGATGGTGGTGGAGTGGGAGCTCCTGTTGACAATGATGCCTCAAGACTCAACGCCGTGGARGACATTGAGCCCTCGGAAGAAGAGTTTTCGTCGGACACTGTGTCTCGGATGAGAGTAGAGCCGACAGAGGGCGCTTCGACAGCTGATGTTGACCCTGGTCAGAATCAGGATCTTTCAAGCTCCAGCTCTACSACACCCAACAGTGCGAGTATAGTGCGCRAATTGACACCCAGCGTCGAGACGACCGATGAGGGCACTGAGGAGGTGGCCGACGAGGACGAAGCGTTCGATACCTCAAGTGCAATTAGCCCAGGAGAACTACCAGAACAAGGCACGCGAGCCTTCGAACAGGTGGACAACCCCCATGAAGTTCTTCGCACCATGCTCGGGGGGAAACGCAGAAAGCATTCGGCAGAAGACGTCAGCCGCGCCTGGTTTCTGTACAATTCTCTCAGCGAGCARGCAAAGATCGACGTCCGATTGATGCACGAATTGCTCCTTTGGTTTTCAAGAATAGATGTAGAGACAGCACAGGCACATTCGATATCCCTGTTCTGGTCAATGCCGTTGGAAGCAAGAACGCTTACAGACTACGAGGCAGTTCTCAAAGCATTCCTGAATCGCAAGACGTACGACGCTGTGGCAGGAGTACATAGAGAAGCATTGAAGAACATACCCAACGGACGTCAGATTACGAAAAAGCTGTTCCAGCATGCAGTACATCACAACAACTGGCAGCTGGCGCTCGCAGTCAAAGAGGACCACGACAGTGCTTTTGAAGATTCCGGTCCGTCTGAAGCTCCTCAAAAGGCTCTGTTCTGGATCGAAGTCACCGAGATCCCGGACTTGATACAAAAGGCAGAGCTTCTAGTGCACAAGTGTCAATGGTTCCAACGCCGGGGTCATAAGCTTCTCGACAAATTCCAGGCCTTCAGTGTTAGGATGTCCGAAGAGGCTTTCCGTCAGACGCTGATGGCGCCGTCAAATTGGAAGGCATCTCAAAGAACAGAGAAAGACATGACCCAGTCATCGCTTGTGACCCTTCTTGATAGCATTCGCTGGTGGAACCCAGATGCCCCGCGATTGTTCGAGGAATTTCTCGTCAAATTGCTTGACCTGAACCAGTCTGAGGACCAGTACCGGCAGGTGCATAACATCGTCTCTTTCATTTATGGCCACTACAGGGAAATGTCCGGAATACATCCATCAGAACATCTACTTGAAAAATTGCTGTCGCGCGTCTTACCATACGCCATCTACCTACGAAAGCTCGAGTTCTCAAAGTACAGTGTTTCCGTCGAGGTCATAGTAGAGGACTGGCAGAAGTATCACACAGTTCTCAGTTGTTGGGCTACAAAGAGACTGATATCATGGTACGCTCGGCAGGGCATGGCTGTGCCTGTCGAAGAATACTACACGTACCTCAAGCGACACTATCCGGCGTACCGGGATCAAAAAAGCGCCCTGTCAGATCTCATCTACGTGCACGCACGTCGAGCCGACTCGAAGAAAGCGCAGGAGGCGTTTGATCATGTCGATAGCGTCGCGAAATTGAACGCAACGAGACCAGTCTTGAAATGCTGGAACATATTGATGCATGCCCTCTCTCGCACGGATGACATAGTCGGTGGTCTCGACACCCTTCGTCGACTGGTGGATGATGCCAAGCTGCTACCAGACGACAAGACCCTCCATCCACTGCTGGAAATGCTTGCACGCCGAGGTGATGCAGACGGAATAGCAGATTTATTGAAGCAGTATGACTCTCTCACTGGCGCGCCACACACAACGAGCTTCGTCGGTAGCCGCATGCGTGCTTTGATCAACAGCGGCGATGTGCCCGAGGCAGAGCTCGCACTCAAGGAAGCTACCAAGCAGATTCGTACGCGTGAGCTCACTGGGTCACTCACGGGTTCCTTCAATATCATGATCGCGGCATATGCAATGCGAAGAGATCTTGATGCGACCATGCGCACGTATCGCTGGATGAAAGCAGAAGACATTCGACTTGATCGATATACGTACAGCGCCTTGATGCTGGCTCTCATCCAATTTCGACAGACACCCGCGGCCTATGCCATCATGACTAAGGTGATGCGCAAGGAAGGCTTGGAGCCGACAGCTGCACATTACGCCGTAGTCCTGGCTGGTCTTGTAAATCAGGAAATGTATGACCGAGCGATATTTATACATGAAAGGATGGTKAGGAAAAACGTCCGTTCCTCACTGGCAACTAAAAGGATTTATCTTCAAGCCGTCGCGAGGAAGGAACGTCGGAAAGGAGAGGCGCGCGGCCCCAATGGCGAGCCAGCTCCACTCATGCAAGTCATAGAAGAGCTTCGTAATGCCTTGCTGCAAGACGATGGATCGGAAATTGCGAGCAGAGACCCTGTCTTTGGTCATGACCACACAGCTGGTGGGGAAGACGTGCTCGAACACTTCGTCGACGTCCTCTTCGCACATGGCAAACACCGATGTTTCGAAGCAGTGCACGAGCTCTTCCGGATGTACCAAGAAGAGGCTGCAAAGCTCGGCAAGATTGACTCCTCGGTGCCCATGCGCATTGTGAACGCCATGATGAGTACGCATCTTCACAGTGGAGAGTACGATCAAGTGGAAGCATATTGGAAGATTGCCAAAGATAATGCCGACCGCATCGCTCCCATCACCGCGATACCCGATTACGAACGTTCGAAGCCTTCCACTTCCCAGAGCTCTGCAATAGAGATTGCCAGCCCGGAAAAGGAAAATCTTCTAAGCGCAACGAAGAGTGAAGTAGATCGCGCAGAGATTGGCTTTGAGGCGAATCGCGCGGCCGCCATACCCAATGATCAGGCTCTCCTACCTGCCTCACTTCCTCGAATGGCGCCTCGCCCATCGCCTCGCCGCAAATACATCCTCACTCGACCACTTCGATACCATCTCCGCGCACTCGCCGCTCAGAATCGCATTGCGGATKTTTTGACGACGTTCACTGCGCTTGTGCGTCAAGGCTACGCCTTCGATTCGATCACCTGGAATCGTCTGATAGAGTACCTCTGCACATCCAAACCGCCACTCGCCCTGCTAGCCTTCACCCTTACAGAGCGCTATCTCATTCCCCAATTCCCTGGCTGGACGCCACGTTACATGACTCGCAGACCACCTCGAAAGTCTGCAATCGCTGAAGGTCTGCAATTCATTCGCGGGAGGTATATGAGTTACGATGCACTATTTCCACAGTATCGCACTATGGTGTTTCTTACTTCGGCGCTCTTGAAGCTAAGGAGAATGGAGGCCTTGGGAAGCTCGAAGAAGAAAGGAGACATAGGCAGATTCATRGGAAGCGTGCGGCAGATTCAAGCTGTGGCGCCGAAAACATTAGAGGCCGTGAACAGTATGCCGCAGATCGAGCACGATAGACTGCAGCATCAGCTGTTGAGGAGTGATGAAGCCAATGCGCTGTAAATAAAGTTTAGCATAGCGAGTTGTACATATTGTAAAGTGCTTTTATATTGGAATAGACACAATCAATAACGAGGTGTTCACTGCTCAGCATGAGCAGTGGCAGAGCACGAAGGATGCAGGTGCTTTGGTAGACGGATGGCATCGGACCGAGCGGTAAAAGTGGTTCCTCCCGATGCTCAAAACTCAGCCTCGACAACGTTGCTTGCATCTACACCTCTTTAGGAAAGTCTACGACATGACGGAGCCACAGCGCAAAGTCCTCCGAGTCGGTGTCATAGGAGCAGGTGAAGTGGCCCAGGTCATTCACTTGCCAACATTATACCTATTGAGCCATCTCTTTACCACGGCCATCATATCCGATCTCTCGAAAAAGGTAGCATGCCCATGCAATATCTGCCCACCCAAGAAGATCACGAAGCTGATCAAACCCACCAGACAGCAGAACATTGTGCCCGCAAATTCCACATTCCCACCACCACCACCGACCCTGAAGATGTCTTCCGCAGCCCGGAAGTCGATGTTGTATTTATCCTCACGTCTGATGAGTTTCATGAAGAGTATACTGTAGCCGCCCTCGAAGCCGGGAAACATGTCATGGTTGAGAAACCACTTACTTTATCTTTGCCTTCCGCGGAGAGGATCATTGCCGCCGAARCGAAGTCCAAAGGATTGGTCTTCGTGGGCTATATGCGACGATACGCGGAAAGTTTCACAAAAACTTTCAAACGAGAGATTGGCAGTATTCCGAGAATTCTCTATGCGAGAGTGAGAGATTTCTCTGGGCCAAATGCGAAATTCGTTGGCGAATCTGGGACTTTTCCTGTCAAGCATGATGATTTTCCGGCTTCTGCGAACGAGGGACGATCGAAGAGACTTGATGTTTTGTTCAAAGAAGCTTTTCCTGGCCAGCCCATTACTGCCGAAAGGCGGAATTACTGCAGGTTCTTGGGAAGTCTTGGAAGCCATGATATCAGTCTGATGAGAGAAGTTCTTGGTTTCCCTATCAGCGTTGCAGGCGTGTCTGTTAACGACCCATTCTACTCTGCGATTTTCTACTATCGAAACCCATCTGGTGGAGAACCTTTTGCGGTTACGTACGAATCTGGAATCGATGGTGTTCCGGAATTCGACGCTCATCTCGCTGTGTATGGAGAGAAGAAACGGGTGCATATCAAATACGATTCACCTTATGTTAAGGGACTTGCTATCAAAGTCACTGTGCAGGAATTGAATGCCGAGGGAGAATTCGAAAGTCGGGAGATGTTGGGATCTTATGAGGATGCGTATACTGCGGAGCTACAAGAATTGTATGAGTGTGTTGTGAATGGAGAGGAAGTCAAGACGACGGTGAGGGATGCGATCAATGATTTGAAGATATATGATATGATGTACCAGCGATGGAATGCCGGCACTACACTGAATTGCTAACGATCCGACTGCAAGTTGCATAGAGATACAAGAGATAGGAACGAACGTTTGACAGGATACTCAAAGTCATTATTCATGCACAATGCTACAATGTCACGCTACATGCCTTCGCTTCCTAAAATGCACGTCGCTCAATTCTGTGGAGTACCAAAGGATCAAAAGAACATCAATTCCTCATCCTTCCAGCCAAGTTCAAGTAACGCCTTGTGACAGCTCTTTTCTAGAGGCTCAGGCCCACAGATCAGTACCATAGCCTCTCCATCCGCATGAGATGCTCGACCAGCGTGCTCGGCGAGAAGTGGTCCGGCTATGCGACCCTTCAATCCTTGCCAGCTCTCATCTGATTTCGTCAAGGTATGTAGTAGCTTGAACTTGTCGGCGTTGTCTCTGGCGTATTGATCCAGCTCTTCTCTGCATAGAATATCGCCTACTAGACGGTTTCCATCGAGACACACGACCTTTGTCGGATCCTCTGTATCTTGCATTACGGCACGCAAGACCTGGAAGATTGGTGTAATTCCACTGCCGCCGCAAATCATGTAGAGCGTCTTGACGTTCTTCACTGCTGAGTTCACTGTGCAGAGGCCTTTGCCAATATACTCGAATTTTCCAATTGGTCCTTTGAAATCCACAAAGTGTCCAATAGGAATTGAATCGAGAGCCGTGGACATCTTTCCACCTTTTTGCTCTTGCGTCTCGAAGTAGAGTTTCACCAACACATCCATGAACCCCTTCTGGCTTGTCTCTGAGATGGGTGTGTAGCTCCTGATGATGGCCTCTCGTGTGACTGGATCTCGCAGGCGCATCATCACATGCTGGCCTGTTGGTAACCCCAATGCCTGATCCTCATGCTCTAATTTGAATCGGAAGATTCGCGTGTCCGCGGACACGTCCTTCTTTGAGTGTAGGAATGCCTTCTTCCAGGCGCGAGGTGCCAAAAAGGTCGGTGATGGCTCAGCGGTCGCGTCGGAATGCTCTTCTCCACCCGCCAGAGCTGCCTTTCCTTCGTCGTCCAGAGTACCGATGTGATAGTCTGGCATCATCCCTTTGGCATTGTCGCTGTGGATCGCCATGAACTCGTCAGTGGAGTCAAGACCAGCTGCCGAAAGGATGCTGGTAGCACCTCCGGGATGGTTTCCCAGGAAAGCGGTTCCGTCGAAAACTTCTCCGTTGATAACAAACCATGGAGCTTGCTTGGTGTCGTGTTTCCGCAGCTCCTCGAGGGTGATCTTGTTATGCACGTCGGCCTTGGTCAACTTGACTTCTGCAGCTTGTTCGGCAACGGCCTCTGTATCTTCTTCGCCGTCAAGTTTCTCACCCCAGAAACCATTGGAAAGGTTGCCTCCCGACTTCTTGACTCGTTCCATCCAACCTCCGGGCATCAAAGCCGGCTGTGTGGGATGCTCAAACCGGAGGCAGTCGCCTTCCTTGGTGATCGTAAGGCGGTACCAAGGATTGTTCATCATACCCAACACGCTCCAGTACATGTCTCGGGGTTGTAAGTTCATACTCTCATCCATGGCACGAACAATGATATCGTTCGAGTCGGCAAGCTCTTCCACAGCCAAATCGATGTTCCAGAAACACCAGCAGAAGCTGTTCTCTCTCCAGGTGAAGTCCAGAGTCCCTCCGTACAACTGCTGAGGCTTCGCATCTCGATACCTGTCTTCTGCATAGTCGATGTTTGCCAGCCGCCATGACTTGCCCTTGTCGATTGAGATCTCAACTCTTGTCACGCGTCTCCCGCCACCACCGTAAGCATATCCTTTAACTCGATAACTCTTCGGCGCATCGGCTAATTTGAGCTGCTCTTCATGAGCAGGACACGCGATGGCAGAGTTCGTGCTGAGGTCGTAGATTGCATAACGTTCGTCCTTCCACCACTCAGGTTCGTTTGCAGACTGCTTCGGTGTGATCATGGTGGGCAGTACTCTGTTGTCGTATATGTGATACCAGTTATCACTCGGCTCAGCAGTGAWGATCAGCTTCTTGAGCCACTTTACACTGCGTCCACCAATCTGTCCAGGGATTACCACTCGGAGAGGCTTGCCGTGGTCAGGCCTTAGGCTCTCGCCATTCATCTTGTGTGCCAGCATCATACCCTTGTTCTCATCCATGGCCCAGTTGAGCTTGACTGATGTTCCATAGTAGCCATTCGGTAACTTGTCGGCACCTTCCATGCATACATACTTCGCTCCTCGGAGTGGCTTGGCCTTGCGTAGGACGTCGCCCAGTACCACGCCTGTGAAGAGAGCCGTTGAGACGCCAGCTGCACCCCACGAGAATCCTTTCGTCTTCTTGACTACATTCTGTTCTTTTCGCCGGTTTCCTGCGCACACGAGGGTAATCGGATAGGTCTGTTGTTCGTATTGCTCCATGAGTTCTTTGAGGGTAATGGTGATTGGGTTCTCCACCAGACCCTCAACTGTGAACTCCCAATCGGGAATCTCTTCGTCCCTAACTTGTGGAACATGACCATGATTCCGGACGTAGAAGAGCTCTGGACTTGTGAGAAACCCCTCGTTGAACAGATCTGTCAAGGGTGCTTCGACATTAAAAGGATGGACACCAGTGAGTCGTATCAGCCTGGAGTCGCGAGGGAGCCAGTTATCTGGAGTCTTCTTGTCGACATCCAGGACCTGCGTCGGCTGCGAAGTGGCGGGAGGGAGGGGAAAGTCCGATGTTGTGCGACTGGAAATGTATTCCGTCTCCTCCGCCTTTTCACTGTCACTCAGGTCGGAGTCCGGTGGTGTTGGAGGAAGATCATGTATAGGGAGAGACATGGTTTCGTCTTGCTGCATGGTAGAACCACCCATATTGGCTAGAGACAAGGAACGATATGAAAGAGCAAGATGGCAAGTCCGCACCAGCGTGATGATAGAGAGTGAAAAGTAAGGGAAAATGAGAAACCAGCAAGTCCCAGTCGATGAGGTATTACGGTGTATCTCTACAGACACGTCGACCCGCTTAGCCAAGCTCTGCCAGGGGATCAAAGTGGTCGATGGGCGGGAGATGCGTGGTCATCATGCTGCGAATTGGAATCAACTGCACGCAATACAGCCGTGAAGGCGAGGAGATGCACCGTCAGGGCACGAGCTGAGGTGTCAGCCAATCTGGGCGACGGGCAATGCATCGCCGCGGAGATGCACAGTCCGGAGGGAAAACAAGTGACATCGACAGGGCATCCGGAGCGGGATTTCGATCTCAAATCCCCAAACCTCAGCCTCGATTATTGCCCCTCGCCTCACCTGCTCGCATGTAGTGGTCTTCTTATCTTTCCGCGCCGAAAATGGCATAGCAGGCTGACCGGGGCCAAAACCGGTGATAATGCCACATTTTTCCACGTCTTTTCGTGCTCGTCGGGGCTGTCTTTGTCGTAAAAGATGTCTCCGTCACCGCAATTTGGATTTGTGTTTGATGCGTCAGTCGCATGGACGTCTAGAGCGGTCCCCTTGTTGCCGGCGAAGTCAGGGCCAAGGTTAAACGGCCAAACAAGCACTGAACCAAGCTTTTCGCGGAGATCTTCCGCCAAGTTTTGACTGGACAGACACGCGAGAATCACGTGGAGCGTCTGGGGGGGTATAGAGCAGCGATAGACATAACTCTCCATCACTCGCGCTAGTTCAGTCCGGCGGACTCTGGAGAACCTGGTCTTCTCTCCTTATCTTCATCCTTACTTATCTTGAAGACAAACTTGTGCGCCTCGGAGATGCCTTCAAACCCTCCTCTCATGCATCTTGGGTGTTGCAACAATCCGGGCATCGTTGTTGGCTGGATTTGTTACTGGCCATGCACCTCCTGCTTCTCCGGTGTTGTGACCACGAGCCTCTGCGTGGCAACCGCTTGGCCTGATAACATGTCCTTTCCCGCAGCGTTGCGCTGGTTGGTTTCGTAGGTTTCTGTTTTCCTCTCGTCCTTGCATTCATTCACCTTTCTCTCATCTGATTGTCCTTCTCCTGGCGAGAGCCGCACCATCAAGATGAGCAACAGCGAGTGGAATGATCCGGAGGCCAACGTCCTACCGGAGAAGGTGGAAGCTCTGGAAGCCAATGGAGAGATTCCCAAGAACCCTCAACGCAAGAGGGTGGTGGTAGTCGGGCTGGGCATGGTAGGCATCTCGTTCATCGAGAAGCTGCTCAAGCTCGACGTCAAGCGGCGAGAATACGATGTGGTTGTCATCGGCGAGGAGGCTCACCTAGCCTACAACCGTGTTGGCTTGACGAGCTACTTCCAACATCGAGAGGTGGAGAATCTCTATCTCAACCCCGCATCGTGGTATGCTTCGATGCCAGAGGGTTCGCTCTCTTGCCACCTCAACACACTCGTCACCGCGGTGGATACAGAGGGTAAAACAGTAGAGACCTCCGCAGGTACGACCGTTCCATACGACATACTCGTGTTGGCCACGGGCTCGGACGCTGTGCTACCTCGACATACTCCTGGTCACGATGCCAATGGCGTGTTCGTATACCGAACAATCGAAGATCTGCAAAAGATGATCGACTTCGCGGAAACGAAAAGAGGTACCGTTGGTGCAGTCGTTGGTGGAGGGCTTCTTGGTCTAGAGGCTGCCAAAGCCATGATGGACCTGGAGCGATTCGACAAAGTCAAGCTCATCGAGCGAAATAGATGGGTGTTGAGTAGGCAGCTGGACAGCGACGCGGGGAGTATGGTTGTTGAACAGGTTCGACAGCTCGGATTGGAAGTCCTGCTCAGCAAAAGAGTGGGTAAGATCAACACCGACAATGATAACAACGTTACTGGTGTCATTTTCGAAGACGGCGAGGAAATGGACTGCTCGTCCATCTGTTTCGCCATTGGCATCAAGGCGAGAGATGACTTGGCCCGCAAATCCGGCCTAAAGTGCGAAGATCGTGGAGGTGGGATTGTCATCAACGCTGATCTCTCAACCTCCGTGCCGGACGTATACGCCATTGGCGAATGTGCGAGCTGGGAGAGCCAGACATTTGGTTTGATCGCTCCAGGTATCGAGATGGCAGATGTTCTTGCCTTCAACCTCACGCAAGCAAAGTCTCACTCTCCACGCAAGTTCAAGAGCCCAGACCTTAGCACCAAGCYCAAACTACTGGGTGTGGAAGTTGCGAGCTTTGGGGATTTCTTCGCTGACCGCGATGGACCCAAAAACTTGCCCCGGCGTCGCGGTGCTGTCAAAGAAGGCGAGGCAACGTCCCGGAGTCTAATCAATGGTACTCCTCCACCCTCACCTGTCAAGGCTTTGACGTACAAGGATCCCTTCCAACAGGTTTACAAGAAGTATTTGTTCACCCCGGATGGGAAGTATCTTCTCGGCGGCATGATGATCGGGGATACCAAAGATTATGTCAGGTTGGTGCCTATGGTCAAGAATCAGAAGGCGCTTGAAGTGTCTCCTTCCGAATTCATCATTGGCAAAAACTCTGGTACGCGTCAGATATCTCGCCTTAACAAATCAAAACTAACACACATAGTAGGTGACGACAACGCCGATGACCTCGACGATGATACTCAAGTCTGCTCCTGCCACAATGTGTTGAAGGGTGAGTGAATACGACACCGCGACCTTCTCGATGAAGCGCTGACTTGTGTGCCTCAGGCGATGTGTCTAAAGCAGTCAAAGACGGTACTTGCAAGTCTATTGGTGATGTCAAGTCTTGTACAAAAGCTGGGACGGGTTGCGGTGGCTGCATGCCTCTCGTCCAAACCATATTCAACAAGACGATGGCTTCAATGGGACAAGAGGTGAAGAATCATCTATGCCCTCACTTTGAGTACTCTCGCGCGGTATGCATCGACGTCACTCCGAGACCGGGATCTGAAACTGATGCATTGCAGGATCTCTTCCACATAATCTATGTTAAGAAGCTCCAAGCATTCGCCGACATCATGAAAGAGGCTGGCAAAGACCCATCATCATCGGGCTGCGAAGCCTGCAAACCCACAATCGGGTCCATCACAGCTTCGCTCTACAACAAGCATGTTCTTGATGAGGATCGCAGAGGTCTCCAGGACACCAATGATCGTTTCCTGGCTAACATCCAGCGAAATGGAACATTCTCTGTTGTGCCTCGTGTTTCAGGAGGGGAGATCACTGCCGACAAGCTTGTCGTGATGGGTACCGTTGCGAAGAAGTATAACCTATATTGCAAGATCACTGGCGGTCAACGAATCGACATGTTTGGTGCTAAGAAGCAGGATCTTCCACAAATCTGGCAGGAGCTTATCGATGGCGGCATGGAATCAGGACATGCCTACGCCAAAAGTCTAAGAACAGTCAAATCTTGCGTTGGATCAACGTGGTGCCGTTTCGKAATCGGTGACTCAGTAGGCATGGCAGTCCGTTTGGAGGAGAGATACAAGAGTGTGCGATCGCCACACAAGATGAAGGGAGGTGTCTCAGGGTGCGTCAGGGAGTGTGCTGAAGCGCAGAGCAAGGACTTTGGCCTGATCGCCACGGAAAAAGGCTGGAACATCTTCGTTGGAGGCAATGGAGGTGCAAACCCTCGACATTGCGACCTACTTGCCAAGGACGTTCCGCCGGATGATGTGGTCCCCATCGTTGACCGATATCTCATGTTTTACATGCGGACAGCAGACAAGCTTCAGCGAACAGCGAGGTGGGTTGAGAACTTGCCAGGCGGCATCGAATACTTGCGCAAAGTCATACTTGAGGACAGTCTCGGCATCTGTGCCGAGTTGGAGAAGCAAATGGAAGAGCTTGTCGGTTCTTTCTTCTGCGAGTGGACAGAGACGTTGAAGAGCACAAAGCAGGTGGCAACTTTCTCCCAATTCGGAAACACGCAAGATACCGTCGACAGCGTCGAAGCGGTCGACGAGCGAGAACAGCTTCGACCAGCATACTGGCCCAAGGAGTCTGTCAAGGACGATTTCCGAGGCACAAAGTGGACTACCCTTTCATGGCAACCGCTAGCAAAATGTGAGCAATTCTCCGATTCAATGACGGGATCAAGTTTACCCGTCAAGCGAGGAGATACTCAGCTTGCAATCTTCAAGGTGAAGGGCAAGTACTACTGTACGCAACAGATGTGCCCTCACAAGCGTGCGTTTGTGCTCAGTGATGGTCTCATCGGCGAGGATGTGCAGAAGAATAAGCTCTGGATTAGTTGTCCGCTGCACAAGCGCAACTACGACATGAAAGGCGAAAATGCCGGGAAGTGCGGCAATGATGAGACTGTCAACATCGCGACATTCCCTGTCGAGGCTCGCGAGGATGGCTTCGTTTACGTCAAGCTACCACCTATTGATGAGCTTGATGGTGTGCTGGGGACTGAGAAGTGGAAGATCAAGAAGGAGGAGACGGAGCAGAAAGGAGAGTTCGAGGCTCTGGATAAGAAATTGGTGAAGATGAAAGGTCGCAAGCCATTTGCCGCAAGTCATCTCAGAGGTGGATTGGGCGAGCATGCCAAGGCGAATGCAATTCTTGCTGGTGGTGAGCGAGGTAGCAATGGTATGGATTGGTAGATAACAGTTGAAGAAAAAGAACTTCGAATATAAGGCATAACCCTACGCAGGTGCGATTGGTCACTCCACTCATAGTTCTCCTCTTATCGTTCTATCAACGAGTATAACAGGCTCACTGATGCATGAGAATCTCTACCCTGAGAAAAATCACACGAATTGCGTCTCGATCTGCCTCCTTCTCGACCGCCGACGTCAGTCAAATTTGACCCCCTTCAATTTTGTCTATAACCATTTGTTCCCTGTGAAAGCGGAGTATTCACAATCTTGGACATTTGGACACAACCCTAAAACTGCATATTTCTCTCTAAGAATAAACCGGAATTTTCTTTATATATATAAATAAGACCTAACCTTCTAAACTCCATATTGCGGCAAACGTGAAAAGAGGGTGCTACCCAAACCCTAACCCTAGACTACGGAGGAGGGCATGAAAACGAGGCAGGTCTCAATCACCAACGAGGTAAAATCCGTCTTGTTATTGTCTTTTGTGTATTCATACGTCGAGAACGGCCCAGCCGTGCTTACCTATCTCACAATCAAGCGTCAACGCTCAAAGGCCCTGCGAGTCTTGCGAGTCTTGCGAGTCGCCTGTGTGCGGACGCTCAGGCTCCTTAATCAGTGGCTGCATGCTGAACGAAGGGACGGGCCCTTCGCTGACAGAGCGAACAGCTGCTCCAGAGTCGGTGGCGGGCTCATCCATGGCATCAACGTCACTACCATAAGTGCCATATCCTTCTCCTGAATTTCCTGAACCAGAGTGTTCTTGATCGCTTTTGAGCATTTCGCCTTCGTGTTTCTCCACTTTGCTGCCTCCGGAAAGCTTGCTGCTAATCCAACCCTTGAGGCCACCTTTGCTTCCAGGCTCACCGCTTCGGGGAAGCAAACTTGAGTCTTGAATTCCTTCAGCGACGGCGTCGTCGTGAGTGTTTTCGTGGTCAAGCTTTGACACCTCAGGACCTCCCTTGGCGTATTGCGTAACTTCGCCGCCGTCGGACTCTTCAATATCTGGCGAACTCCTCAACTGAGGGTCGCTACCACGGTGGTGCTCTACAGCAGTCATCAGCGGCATGTAGCGGAGAGTTCGCTGCTCATAGGCATAGCGTAGAGTGCTCACCGCCAACATGAACAACACCGGCGTAGCTGCTGCGCWGTGGGGCCTCTTTCTCGGGCATCGTCGTCTGATCGGCAACGTTCATGATCGCTGTCTTTGAGAAATGCCTGTACTTGAAGGTATTGTAGATCTCCAGCTTCTCAACTCCGCATTTGAGTCAAGACTAGGTTTCGAACGAGGGCAGAACGGCAGGAATCTATAGGTGGCCTGCGTACGCAAAATCCTGTTTGGCACGATCTGTGCCCGGCCTGTACAGTCAATGCAGATGCCACCGCTGTCGTGTGGAGCGAGGTACCAATGGGCCGCGGGCCGCCTCCCGGTGACATGCTTCAATCTTGAGAGTCAGAACGCTGCACAGAAGCGTGATCTGGGGTTCTGAAAATTGCACCGCGACACCATGCGAGACAGGCCACGTACAAGGCAGAGAAAACGACAAACGTCGCCACTTCACACATCTTAGCTCGCCGTGTCCCTTTGATGACGCTGTATGGGTGCTTTCATCCACTCCCCTCCGTGCTGCCACCCTCAGACAACGCAACAGTTCCCAAACCTGCTTCGCTGCCATCGCCATCGTCATCGTGTCGTCCGTGGTTTACTGCGTCATGTGACTTGCCGTCCTGTCCGCATGTCGTTTCAAGTCGTCTTCGCAGAATGTTCGAAAGCGTCTCTCTTCTCGTTCTCCCAGCCTGTCCAAGAGCATTCATACACTTGAACCGCTTTGCTGCTGGTACCCCGCCTATTTGCTCCCATTCGGCCTCATAATCAAGATGTCTGCGCCAGTTTGCGCCGATTTCGGCTCGCGGCTTCGCATTATTGAGGCTTAAATGCGTCTCTCGATCCCTGGATATGTGCTCGGGAGGATCAAGCCTTAGGAGCTCCCAAAGACGCTTCTCATCCCGCATGCTGGCAGCTTCATCGATGGCGTTCAAATGAGTGGTTTCGGCGCGAAGGGAGGATCTGGGACTCAGAGCTCGCTTACGCTTCCTCGTTATCTTGGTTGGAGCTGGCCCTTCGGATTCCTGCGGTAGTTCGTCTGATGACACCGCGTGCTCCTCTTCAGTGAATAGATCGCTATCATCCATGTCCAGAAAATCATCCTCATCAAGGATGTCGGTATCGGAGTCCTTGCGGAGCCCCGAATCTTTGGGCCTAGGCAAGCCGAGTTCGCTCTCGACCTCTTCGTAGGTCAAGAGATGGCCACTTTTAGTGGAGGGCCTTCCATCAGCATACTTTTTGGAGTCGCTGAACACACCCACCCTACATCTACGGGCTGCGGTCGCCCAGTACCGCTTGCTGTCGCAGGGCATGTGGAGAAAGTCGACTGCAGTCCGAACGTCGACTTCTCGAATTGCGCCAAGCGGACTCCAATCCTTACGACTGGCATCCTCTGCCCTCAATCGTGATGTTGCCTGGAATATAGTTGCCTGCACTATGCGCCGCGTGATGCTAACAGTAATCTGGCGAAAGTCCTCCAGCGCAGTACGGAAAAGTGCCGGCTCCATCGGATCTGTAGACATTGAATCAACGTGGTGCCAATTGAGATTGTCGTCCTCACTGTTGTTCATGTAAAGGTTCCGAGACAGCTGGAGAAAGGCCGAGGGACGCAGGATAGATTCAAACGTAGCATGTGATACTGTACCGCTATGGGCAGCCCCCGAGCCCATTCCGTCTGCTTCAGGCAAGCCAATCGCATTTATGTCAGCATCGGGTCGGTTCTGGTCCTGCAGCACGTCCATACGCTCCGCTACGTCTGCATCGACAAGCCACTCATCGCCAAATCTGTCACGTTGTTGCTGATGTATGTGTTTCTCGACATGGACAGCAAGTGCATCTGCTGCGAGATCCAGAACGTGCTCGCCTTCTGGGGAAATCTCAGCAGCAGCAGGGATCTCTTCGTGTAGGGGCACATTCTTCTTCTGCAGGTTGACTTGCTTGGAATCTTGTGAAATTACACCTGCTTGCAACAAAAGGAGATATGCGCGGATTTCTGGCTCACTTTTCGTGCAGACAGCTCGCCCTAAAGCTGGCAGATCGTCAGGACTACGTGAAGCCAAACATTGGAATAGAGCGTCCTTTTCTCGAGACGTCCATCGCGAAGCGCCAACGTGAGACGCGTCTAACCCAGGCTTCCGATTGCGAGCGTTGACGTCCTCAATCTCTGTGTTCAGGAGGTCTCGATAAGCCTTGCTAAGATATCCTCTTATGGGCTTCTGGTTTGGCTTCGGATAAGGATGAGTCCTGCGGTATTGGGCCGAAGGCGCGTTCGGAGGCGCATTCTCGCTTGGCGACGAGGAATACTCGTCCTCGCCGCTGGCAATATAGTCGTCTTCTGAGCTATCATCAGCCATGCTGAAAGTTGGTAGGATGATGGAAGTAAGTTTATGCGCAAGAGGTGGTGTAATGGAGAATGACGCTAACCCAATTCGATATCGTGACCTGCGTCTACCTAAAGTCGGTTGCAATCAACACGTTGCGACGCGTCGATCAATAATCTGGCATCTGCATCTGCAAGCCGAGTAGAAGTTCCCATGCGGCTGGCAGCCATCTTGAAAGATGTAGGTCTTTCAGCTTCGCCACGAATTTGGCGACCTTTTCGAAAGTATTTACTTGCGAGGCCTCTCCGGGCCTTTGCATGCCAACGACGATTCACCAATGCCCCCTTGTTCTATCAGGAGAACGCGCCGCAAAAGGTCGAGCTTCGACCATACCAGAAGGCGAGCATCGATGCCGTTCTCGAGTATCTTGCCAGGGGTGAGAAGCGACTTGGGCTATCTCTCGCCACTGGAAGCGGTAAAACGGTACGCACCAGATACATGTCCTGTCATCAGAGTCGAGTTTGATTCAATATAGGTCATATTCAGTCATCTAATTGACGAGGTGCGATCACCTCTTCCCGATGCCACGCAAACCCTCATACTCGCTCACCGGAAGGAGTTGGTGGAGCAAGCTGCGAAGCATTGCCGGAATTTGTACCCAGAGAAGACGGTCGATATCGAAATGGCCTCCCAGCACGCATCCGGTCTTGCGGACATCACTGTAGCGTCTGTTCAGAGTATAACATCTGGAGACCGCCTAATGCGCTACGACCCAGCCAAGTTCAAGCTCATAATCGTTGATGAGGCACATCATATCGTGGCACGGCGTCACCTGGATGTTTTGCGGCATTTCAAATTGACAGACAAGGATGACTTGGGTGCTGCGGCTCTTGTCGGTGTATCAGCGACCTTTTCCAGGCATGATGGTGTGGGACTCAACGCGGCCATTGATCACATCGTGTACCATAAGTAAGTGATGTAAGCTAGGCAATAGATATTTCGCTGATAGCTGCTAGGGACTACGTCGATATGATTGAAGGGAATCACTTGGCCGGAGTGATCTTCACCTCAGTCCGCTCTGGTGTTGACTTGTCCAACGTGAAGTCTCGCGCTGGAGACTTTCGGACGAAGGAACTTGCCGAAGCTGTCAACAAAGACGAAATCAACACCATCACTGTGAGAGCGTGGCTGGAAAAGGCCGCTTCTAGAAAGTCAACGTTGGTGTTCTGTGTCGATCTGGCTCATGTAGCGAGCCTGACAGCGGCTTTCCGTCAGCATGGTATCGATGCCCGGTTTGTGACGAGCGACACTCATGCAAAAGTTCGAACAGAAAGATTAGACGCTTTCAAAGCGGGCAAATACCCAGTGCTTCTGAATTGTGGGATATTCACGGAAGGAACCGACATTCCCAACATCGACTGCATCATACTCGCACGGCCAACTCAATCCCGAAATCTCTTGGTCCAGATGATCGGGAGAGGCCTGCGGAAATACCCTGGAAAGGAAAATTGCCATGTCATCGATATGGTGACTTCGTTGGAAGTCGGGATTGTCACTACGCCCACGCTCTTCGGTCTAGAGGCTGGCACACTCTTGGAAGCTGCCGATCCCCGACACATGGCTAGCATTCGTGAAAGGAGAGAGATTGAGAGGCAAAGAGAAGTTGAAGCTTTGGCTCCTCCCAGCCAAACAGGTCTTGCTCAAGTAATGACAGGCCAGGTGACATTCACGGATTACGACAACATCAACGATTTGATTGGCGATAGCACTGGTGAACGCCATATCCGAGCAATATCACAGCTAGCCTGGGTACAGATCGATGAGAGTCGCTACATGGTCTGCAACAGGGACGGCGCGTTTTTGACCATCGTCAAGAACGAGGATTCCAGCCAGTACACAGTCATGTACACTGCCAGACTACCATCGGAGGCCACTTCGAAGTCACCATTTGCCCGGCCACGACAAGTCGGAAAATCTCCGCAATTTGAGCATGCGGTCCACGCTGCAGATACATTCGCTATGACCATCTTCCCCCTGCACTTTGTCTCCAAGAGTGCGCCATGGCGGAAGGGTCCAGCTTCAGAGAAGCAACTCGCTTTCTTGAACAGATCGCGTCAAGAAGGCGAGAAGCTTCGGGTAGGAGACTTGACCATGGGACGAGCCGCGGATCAAATCACGAAAATAAGACACGGTGCGCGGGGACGCCTTAATCGGATCCAAGGAGAGAGGAAGAAGCTTGGGCGAGAGGCAGCGAGGAGGGAGAAGTGGCAGCGCAGGTTCAACCCGCAGGTCAAAGCTGGCCCCGTGCTTGGTAATGTTCGATGAACGGAAAGAGAGGGCCAACATCAGAGTGATGTATCAAACACATCTCGCACCAATCAATAACGCAGGAAACCTCTGATACACCGTACCCTCCCTCCTACACAAATCCACTCCCTAGCTAACAATGGAATTGCCCCTCGTACGGAGTACACCGCAGTGGCGGAACAGGCGGCACTTGGGTACATGCGGCAAATGGAAGAGCTTCGGCGGCTTCCTGCATGAGAAGTTAGAACAGGTGGGTAGGTACTGTAGTAGCTCCGCGCTCCGCGCGTTCCTCGACTTGGCGCGTTGGTCGCAAGCATGGCAAGCATGAGGTGGCGCTATTGTAGTTTCTGTGCAACTTTTAATGTCAAATTGTACTTTGGGACTCGCCTCTGTTGATGACAACAACACGAATACTTCAAGTGGCATAGCAATGMGAGGCACACACCCTCCACATGTAATCCCATTTTTCCTTGACGTATATGTAGCTCTACCGCAATCTCGTCGCCAATAGAGTTTAGACGTCACATGCGATTAGCATCGTTCTAGTGCTATAAGGAGACAAAGTACCTCTACCTGTGCCTTCCAATGCCCCAGCAAGATTTTGTGGTTGCACTCGATATTCCTATCATTGTCGCACGCTTTCCACCCAGACGCAATCGCGTGCCATTGGTGTCTGCATACACACCACCGCGGGGTTGTTATCAGGTCGTCTGGGGTGGTCCGTGTGTGGCATAGTTGGTATCCGACCCGAGACTTTCTCCACCGGATCCCGCTGGGAGGCTTGTTTTGGTCTTTGGGTGTGCCGCCAACACTTCTGCGCAGAAGGCGAGCAGGAGCACGTCCACCCCCTCCATTCCGTTCCGCCACGCCATCATCGTCGTCGCCGCTTCCACCGCCTGCTGCTCGTCTCGTCCTGGATGCTTGGACAGGTCGCGCGCGTGTAGAGCGTTCAATGAGGAGACGCCCGTCCGGCTCCGGCGAAGATGAGGACTGCGACACCGTCCAGTCTGCGCCCCCTGTTCGCGTCGTCGCCGACAAGAAAAAGCCGGYCGAAACGTCCCCCCAGATGACCAGCAAGGGCTCCGCCCGCGTGACCAGGCAGTCATTGCGACCGCCGGAAAGGCAGGGGAAGGAAATGAAGGTGTCGACTGTGGTCGACGGGACATCGAGAAGCCCTTCTTCCTGGCAACGGACGACGATTACAAGTCCTGCATTAGGCAAAATATCGCTGGAGGAAGACCAGCACATACCCACCAAATGCATACCGGATCCTATAGCAGATCATCTGCGGCGCCAGGCCGCACATTTAAGAAGTCCCTGGCGATGTTCGCTGTTGACCCTCGCAACCAGCATAAGCGCGATTGCGATTCTGTTTGCTATCGTACACTCGTTCTTGAACTTTCAGCAGGATCCCAAAGGATGCGCCATGTCCTACATGATGCCGCGATTCGATCCGTTTCCTGATTTCGACACTGAACACACTCGCTTTGGCAGCAAATACTCGCTCTATCTCTATCGCGAGCGTGGCGTTGACGAGGACGTACGGGTCAAGGGGATACCGGTAGTATTCATTCCGGGCAATGCAGGAAGCTACAAGCAAGTACGCCCGATAGCGGCAGAGGCAGCCCGCTACTTTCACGATGAGCTCCGCGAAGACATGGCCGCGATTGATGGTGGGAAGAGGCCGTTGGACTTCTTCACCGTGGACTTTAACGAGGAGCTGATCGCATTCCACGGACACACGCTGCTAGACCAAGCGGAGTACCTCAACGAAGCCGTCGCATACATCCTTGAGCTCTACCACAGCCCACAGCGTTCGTTTCGTGAGCCCGGCCTGCCGAATCCTACGTCTGTCATAGTGTTGGGCCACTCWATGGGAGGAGTGGTTGCGAGGACTATGCTCAGCATGCCGAACTACCAGGCAAACACAATAAACACGATCGTCACCCTGTCTGCACCTCACGCGCGCCCGCCCGTATCGTTCGACGCCGCCATGATTTCGACGTACAACTGGATCAACACCTTCTGGAGAGAATCTTATTCTGAACGTAATGAAGGCAAGAATCCGCTGGACGATGTGACTCTTGTCTCCGTTGCTGGGGGCGGATTGGACACGATGATCCCATCAGAGTACACGAGCCTCACATCCCTCGTACCAGACACCCATGGCTTCACGGTATTCACATCAAGCATTCCGCGTGTATGGACTGGCATGGACCATTTGGCAATAATGTGGTGCGACCAATTTCGGAAGGCACTGGTGAGGGCTATATTCGATGTGCTTGATGTGCGACGGCCCTCACAGACACGGCCTCAGCCAGAGCGCATTCGTGCCATGCGGAAACGACTACTGACTGGTATGGAGCCTGTCGTKGAAAAGGCACAGCTTGAGCACGAGCCCACGACATTCCTGACCCTGGAGCACAGCTCAACCACGATCATGTCACATGGTCAGCGCCTTGTGCTGCGACATCTCGGAGACGCTGGTACGATCAAAGCGCACGTGATGCCCATTCCCGCGCAGCCCTTTGGGCAAGGCAGCAAGTTCACGCTGCTCACAGATCAGGCTTTGGACGGAGGAGATGAAGACGGGGCATTGTCCGTGTTGCTCTGCAGTGTCACGCCTCCACCCACAGGCTTCTCGGTCCTATCATACGCCATAAATCTGGACTCGACCGGCGGCGCTGCGGGATCCACTAGACTCGCATGCAAAAGCGCCGCTCAGGACGTCTCGCTTCTCCCTGCATCGACCAATGAGAGTATCAACGCGTTCGACAACGCTCGGCCCTTCTCCTATCTGCAGTACGATCTGTCTACGATCTCAGACTACCAGTTCATTGCCGTTCTGGAGAAAGCCAAAGAACACACACCGGGCTGGGTCATTGCTGAGTTCAGCGATGCTAAGCAGTCGTCTATCAAAGTTAGCAAAGGGCACCACCAGCTGCTCATGCGCGGCATGCATCGAAAGCTCCCTGCGAATCGGCCCATGATGACAGAGATCAAGATTCCAGAGGTGCATTCCACGCTGTTTGCATATCGCCTCGAGGTCAATCGTCGCCCATGTCAACAGTACCAGGAGAGCTTTGCGCCTCTTCTGCGCCAGTACATCGCTGAACCGTACGAGTCCAAGTACTTTGTCAACACGCAAGGTGGCCACATCAACGTACATGGGCTCTCTCCGTACATGCCACCGCCGCTCGCCGGTGGCGCAACCGATGGGCTATCTTTGCAGTTGTGGACGGACCCGACGTGTAATTCTACCGTTGAGGTGTCGTTGAACGTCGATGTGCTGGGCAGTGCGGGTAAGCTTGTAATGAGGTACCGCACGGTCTTTGCAGCCTTTCCATTGCTAGTCATAGCGCTCGTGCTGMRCAAGCAATTCAAGGTATACGACACTACTGGCGTCTTCATGAGCTTCACGCAAAGCATGGACCAGTGCATCCGAACTTCGTTGCCCGCGATCTTCATTGCCCTCACCTTCTTCGCGATCGCCGTTTCCAAGTCGAATCATGGCACGTGGACAAGGCAGTGGCTTAGCAAAGCGACAGGAAACTCGCAACAGAGGGTTGATTTTACTGTGAACGACCTCATGCTGGGTACATCRGATCCATTCTTCTGGTTTCTGGTGCCACTGTTTGCGATAATCAGCGTTGGCATCTGCATTGCGATGAACTACATTGTTCTCACCTTAACGCATCTAATGGCAGTGGCTCTGAGTCGCGTTCGCGGTTCACCAGTCGATGGCACAAGGTATGTTGTCGCGGACTAGGTAGGCTCTGCGTATGCTAACCATCACGTAGGAAATCCGGCTGCTTATCTATTAATACAAGGCTGTTTATCATCGGCGTCTTCGCCGTGATGATCGCCATGGTCGTGCCATATCAGTTTGCATACCTGGTGGTCTGCATCGTACAAATCGGGACGTGTATCGGAGCATTAAGAAGCGCCCGGGAGACCCAATCCGCTCAGGATTACAACTTTTACAATTACGCCCACTCGATGCTTGTGTTCATGCTTTGGATACTACCAATCAACATGCCGGTGCTGGTTGTTTGGATACATAACCTGGCCGTCCAATGGATGATGCCTTTCTCCACGCGCTATAATCTAATGTCTGTGCTGGGATACATCTTGCTGGTCGAGATGATGAGTACGAGTACGATGATACCTCGCGTCACGAATCGGTCAGTATCTCTGCATGGCTAGGACGTGTGTCAATGCTAACTTCCATGTAGCTTTCGCCACCTCACTAACACCATGATCTTTGCATTGGCGCTCTATGCTGCCGTGTATGGCGTGACGTACGCTTACCGCATGCACTCCCTCGTGAATGCGCTGTGCGTTTGGCTCTATGTCATTCACCTCTCAGGACTGCTGGCGCAATGGATCTCCAGCCCACCGCCGACAGAAGGCCATGTCAAGAAACGACCATGATGCCGTCCTGCTTGAACGCACTTTTTGGATGTTTGTCAGTTAATGTGATAGAGAAGGAGATACCCACGACTTTGCATTGCACAGCGGCATTTGAACCGGGTGCCATCAGCACCCGTGAACGCGCCTTGTACATAATACGTTTACACAGTAGTATATAATGAGTAATACGTCTTGAATCCGTTTTCAAGTGGCGGGGACCCRGCCAGGAAGTTCTCCCCGCGAGCTCTTCGATTGGAAAGCACGATAAGCTCCACATTTAGCCGGCCGCAGCTTCTCGGGCAGTTCTGCCGGCGCAGACAACAAAGACAACAAAGACACCGACAGAAAACAACACTGGAGGATTCAAATGRAGGGGGCTCTGCTAGGCGACGATGACCTGGGCATCGCCAAAGGTCCAAAACCAGTCATAGCTATTGCCGGATTGGGTTGTGAGAACTCTACCTTTACGCCTTCACGCACAGAAGCCGCAGCATTCCATCCCAAGCGTGGGGATGAAATCATCCAAAAGTACCATTTCCTTCATCCTGGGACGGATCTTGGAAAGTCCGCCGACTGGCGTGGAGCGCTGACCGGCCATGCTCTGCCAGGAGGAATGGTAACACGCGATGCATTCGAAACATTGGCAGCGGAAATGCTGGAACGTCTTGAAGGGATTGTTCGAGAAACAACGCTGGATGGTCTTTGGCTGGATATTCACGGCGCGATGCACGTTGAAGGTCTACTTGACGTGGAAGCTGAATTGCTGAGAAGGATCCGTACCGTGATAGGCAAGGGTGTAGTGGTTTCCGCCTCAATGGATTTGCATGGCAACGTCTCAAGAGAGCTCGCCCATCAGACAGATCTCATTACCTGCTACCGTTTAGCGCCGCATGAAGATGAGCTGGAGACCAAAGAGCGGGCGTGTAGGAATTTGGTGAATGTTCTCACGCTCTTCCCTGGAGGTATGCTAGAGGGAGGCAGACCTGGACTGCCGCTCAAAGCCTGGATTCCGATTCCAATCCTCTTGACTGGAGAGCAGACATCAACTAGGGTGGAACCCGCAAAGTCTGTCTACGCTGCTGTTTCCGAGGTGGAAAAGCTTGAGGGGGTTATGGATGCTGCCATCTGGGTCGGTAAGCTTTTCCACAACAATGACCCAGGCTGTTGATCATTTATTGACCTGGTGGGTTTGTTTCAGGCTATGCGTGGGGAGATGAAAGAAGAAATCGCGGAATTGTAATGGTCACTGGCTGGAAAGAATCTGCGGTCACACAAGCAGCCGAGCACCTCGCCCGTCTCTTCTGGGATGCACACGACAAGTTCGAGTTTGTGGCGCCTGTAGGCTCACTCGGGGAGTGCCTGGATGCTGCTCTGGCTTCAACGCAGCGTCCTTACTACATCTCCGATTCTGGAGATAATCCCACAGCGGGAGGATCAGGTGATGTCACTTGGACGTTAGAGAGGCTTCTCAAAAGAAAGGAGTTCCAGGATGGGTCCGGCCCAACAGTCATCTATGCGAGCATTCCGGGACCTGAAGCTGTCCACGTTATGATGCAGGCCGGCATAGGATCCACAGTAACGGTCACAGCAGGGGCTGAGGTTGACAACACTCACTCTGGACCTGTGACCATGACTGGCCGTGTACATGCCCTGCGATCAGGAGACAAGCATGCAGTGCAAGAAGCTGTTCTGCAAGTGGGCAGCGTTTTTGTGATCATCACCAAGCTCAGGTGACTAAATCAAAGGGCGGAAATCGTGCACGGTAGCTCGAAGATTTCTCTCGAGCAAACCAAGCTGTGGGATACGTAGGAATCGTCCAAGTCATCGCTAACCCTTMTACCTTTCCCTTCTAGGAAGCCATACCACTATGAACACGACTTTGTCAATCTCGATCTCGATGCGAGAGCTGGAGCCGACATTGTCATCGTGAAGATTGGATACCTTCAACCGGAATTGTTCGACATGTCTGTGGGTTGGATCATGGCGTTGACTCCAGGCGGAGTGAATCAGGATCTCGAGCAGCTGGGTCACCACCATATTCGACGGCCGATGTATCCTTTCGACAAGCATTTTCAGTCGACACCGAACTTGGAGGCCCACATACTGCCACTTTCATACGAAAACTTGACGGGTGAGGATATATAGTCAAATTCGTTACTTTCCAACTACCATTCGCCCTGTAATAGGCCATGATTACTGATATACACTACCCTCGCTTACGCTGTATCACAAGCGCCAAGTCGTAATACATACGTGCGTAAGGAAGCTGAGCTTAGTGATCAGCTTGCTCGGCTTTAAGACAGAGCTGATGTTTTTACTGTCCACTGACTCCTACAATACCACACACTTTGTATGTCTCAAACCGTACCACTTGAAAGAAACGACAACATGGTTCAAATCGAAGAATACAGCTTCACCTACTCCACCAACGCCGAAAAGAAGACCACCTACCTGGCTGCTGGCCCGAAAGATGGACCTCTATTGATCTTCGTCCATGGTACATCAATCTAGACGAACCTCTCTAACCAGAACGCAAGACAGAATACTGAATATGTGACAGGTTGGCCAGCGATTGCCAAAACCTGGAAAGTTTCCCTAGAATTTTTCGCCAACTCTGGTTTCCGTGCTGTAGCTCCCGATATGCCAGGTAAGTCTGCCTTGAGAGATGTTGCTTGTACATAGCGTAGGACACGACTGATTTGAAAAAGGCTACGGAGGATCAACTGCACGTAAAGTCACAGAAGACTATTCTCTGGAACAAATCAACCTTGGAATGGTTGCACTCATCGACCATCTCGGTCGGGACAAAGCCATCTGGATCGGTGAGTCAAGCGACTCCATTCTCGTTTATTTCCTCGGCTATACCTGACGTATGTATTAGGTCACGACTGGGGCTGCGGAGCAGTCTGGTCGTTCGCGGAGCATTATCCAGAGCGCTGTGTTGCTGCGGCTGGTCTCGCAGTTCCCTCTCACATTATCGAGAAGGGACTGGACGAACTGGTCAAGACCATCAACAGGGATATCTACCCCGAAGATAAGCACCCTTATGGACAGTGGTGAGTGCGAAGCTCGCATATGAAGACATCGTGCAATGTTGATGATATGTTTAGGAGCTACCAGAAGTTCTACGAGGACGATTTCGGTAAGTTGTTCAGGACCTATATGATAGCCCGAAGCGATCCACCACGGGCTACCATGAGCTTTCGTCGACTTGTAACCGGAGACATTGCTGACGCCTCGACTCTCCGTAGAAAAGGCAACTGCTTGGTTCGAAAAGAACCCAGCTGCTTTCCTTCGCGCGGGTTACTCCAAGGGCAGACCTGATTCAGTTGGGAAACCCGCCATCCTGGCTGGCGTCAAAGAAGCCGGAGGATGGTTCGGAGGTATTGCAGAGCCGGATCCAAACTGGAAGCACATTCCCCTCGAAGCGACGGTCTTCGAGTCCGAGGAAATGTACAATGATGTTGTGGAAGCTATGGAGCGAACCGGCTTCTGGGGTGCAGTAAGATCTCTTTCTCTCCATCAACCCCTCTCTGTAACAGTCCTGATGGAGCTTTACAGGACTCTTGGTATTCCAGCCATGCTGCGAATCGCGCCTATTTCGACAAGGCGGCGAATAATGGCGAGTTGTTGATGCCTACGCTATTCATTGGAGCCACGTACGATACGGTTTGCGATACTGTTACTTCGACGGCTGCCGATAACCAGAAGAAGTACAGCAAGAATCTGACGGAGGCTTCTGTGGTATGTTCCCTTTCATAGTAGGCGTATTCCGGTACTGACCATAATGCAGGACGCCGGCCACTGGGTCTATATGGAGAAGCCGGACGAGGTGAATGCCATCATCGCGAAGTGGATCGAGGAGAGTTGCAAGGAGTCTTGGCCTGGAAACGTAAAGCCAAAGGTTTAACAGCATTGCCACTCCCGAGTGCCTCGATATTGTGTAGATGTACATGCTATCTCATGGATAGATAGCAATGAATGAAATGCTTTCCATGCGAGGCAAAGCGCTTCAATATTGTCGAGTCTGAATGAGAAATAATACCATCATCTGAGCATAACTGTTACTGCCCATCTAGGTCAAAGAGACCTGTGAATYAGAACTCCGACGCTAAAACCCATCACGCAATATCAATCATTCCAGACGTTCCTCTCGGGCTCGTAGACTGGACTCGTTGCCTTTGCCTTTCCCTTTCCCTTACCGTCATCCAGCTTGCGTGTCTCCCAGGGTTGATCGTGCCCTAGTTCATCTGTCCCGTGGCGATCTTGGATTGGCGCGAGCCTGTCATCATCGCTCCCATCGCCGACAGTAAAAGGGTCCGTAAGTGTATGCCCATCATCGTTCAGCCCCTCCTCAGGACGATCTGGGTTGTAGCCTTCTCGGACTTCTTCCTCCTCCTCATCACCTTCCCCGTTCTCATTCGCCGCCAGGTTAACGAAATGCTTCGGTGCTATACTGTTCCAGCCGGGTCCGCCCTAAATTGAAGGGTAGGAGGTTAGCAATGTCCGAGAAAACTTCAATGCGCACCGAGGGCTGGCAAAGCTCGACGGGCTCCCCATCTTCCCCGCATGCTTGCTGCCCTCCATTCTCTTACCTCTTTCCTTGCGCGGACGCGTTCTATCTCCTCTGCTTGGTGGTCTTCGACGACGAGATCTACAAGTTGAGAGCTGTGGGAGTGAGTGGATGATACGGCGGTATCGGAGGAATTGTGTCGAAGAAGGGAGCCGAYAACTGGGATCTTATTCAAAACTTTCCCTTTGCCGCTGCCTCCTTCACCACTCTTGTTAGAAGAGTCCGAGGTGCTAGGTCGCCCGTGCTGATGTGCGTCCTTTCGCATGTCACGGATCCGTGATCGCCTTCGCTCCTGGTTGTCTTTAGTTGGCTGCAACAGTGCWCGATTTGTAGACTGTGAGATGATGTTGGGATCTGCAAATAGACGATCTTCACGCGAGGCATAGTGTGTGTTGATGACCGGATAGTTCCAATCACCAAATTCCAGCGCACGGGCGTTGACGTAGAGCCGTTCCTCTTCTGGATCTTTCTCTAGCACCTCGTATTCATCATGAGTGCCGTATCCTTTCCCGCGACTAGTGGATCGAGACTGATGGCCTCCCCCACCGGGACTCATGGTCCGCGCATGGCTGTGAGGTAAGACCTTGCTCAGGAGAGGCTTGCGTACTTCAGTTGCGGCCGGCACCCAGTACTTACCCCGTCCATTTCTCTCGTAACGCATGCCCTCTCKCATGCGTGCCTCCCTACTCGCGGACTCTTCATGAGCCATGACATTATCGTCGGCATCAAAGTAACGGTACTCATACTTCTGCCCGTTCCAAGTATCCTTGCAATCCTCAATCAGATCTCGCGATCCGAAAGCATCGCGCAAGGCAAATCGAATGGGCATTCTTGCATCGCTGATGGTCTTGTCAGCGTAATCCTTCCAGCTGAAGGCATACCACTGAGCCACGGCGAAGAAGGGCATCTCAAAGCAGATTAGCGCATCCTGAATGGCCGCAGCTAAGTTGTCCGCGTTGTAGCCCGTGCCGTCGATACTGGGAATGGCACCCAGCCAGACGAGGATGGAGAGGAAGAATCCTTGCCACCAACTGGCAAAGATGATGCCCTTGATGCAGAGGAATTTGGGCATGGGTCGGAAAGGCTGCAAGTCATGTGTCATGCACACCCAGAACAGAGCCAGATCGTACAGCGACCAGAAGATGCTGACGTTGTAGATGAGACTGGTCCACATGTAGCCCGAGTTGACGGCCATGACACCCTCGCGAAATGTACCTGTGGCCTTGCAGATGATGGWGGTGAGTGCCAGAATGGGCTTTATCCAGGCATACTGTAAAATACCACGCTTGATCTGCAAGAAGGAATGCGGGTCACTGATATCAACCTTGGCGAAGACGTGGTTCATCGGCCAGGGATGCGGAACGGGCGGACGACCGTGCATCATGATGATCAGACTGCGCTCGCCGCCGAGGAAATTGACGAGGACCTGGAAGAAGGTGTAGATGGTAAAAGCCTCGTAGATGTCGCGGACGGGGTCGACCCAAAAGGCCACGCGCAGAGAAGTGAGCGAGGCCCACGATGCGATTGAGAAGATGGGGACGAGGATCAGGATGCGGATGACATGACGCTGGAGCAGCGGTTTGCGGTAGTTTTTGGCCTGCAACAAAATCGACACCACCGTCGCGATGCAGGCGACGAGGGCGGAAACACCGGCCAGGATGACGACCCATTCCGCAAAGCTAGAACCCGTGCCGCTGGGATCTGTCGCCTCGCTGTCCGCTGTCCAGAACGGTGCTCCCAGTTCGGTGTCCATCTTGTCCACCGTGGTTGTTGTCCAGGCTGCCATCTCTTCTCTTCTCGTCTCTCTGTGCAACTGTGTTCTCGCTATTGCTGCATGATGGATTGGGGATTGATCGGCACACGTGCTGGAGGCTGTCCACCACAAGCTTGTCGATGATTATTGAGCGGCGACAGTGTGTTGTGGTGGGGATGGAGCATCGACAAATGGAGACTGGAGCTCCCAAAGTTCAAGTTCAGGGCTCAACCTGGAAGTTCACGTCGTCACTAGCGCCAGATGAGCCATGACGGCGTTACTTCCGTCACATGCAACCTTCTCGGCCCGTCTGGCCCATGACCATGGGTGCTGGCATACCTGGAATGAAAAAGGAGAGATTGATGACTGCGTTTGGCCCAAGTATACATTGACACCATATCGAAATCTTCGTTGCTCATCATTTGCATCATACTTGTACATACATTGGATACCACGCATTAAACACCCGAACTCATCGCTTTTGACTCACACTGCTCGACCTAGATCGAGAAACCGCAGTAATGTCACTCTCACTTCCACTGCCAAACCTCGTACGTCGAGCAACGTCTTCTTCAGGTGATAAGCCTGGGAGACTGCCATGGGACATCTTGTCGGTAGCTTGGCCTTCATTACTTGGGCGCAACGTTGAGCCCTCGCCGGCATCATTCTTGACCTCTTCGGAGAATCTCACGTGTCGCTGGTGCCACTCACTGGCCTCGTAGTCGTAAAGGCACTCCGCATCCTTGCCGTACCAGAGTGGCTCATTCACCGCAATCTTCCTGACGTCCAGCCAGGGGTGTGGAGAAGAGTTGGCCGCGTGGAAGATAGAGTCCATCTCTTCGAGGCAGCGCAGAGATGTTTCGGGATATAGGAAATAAATTATGGGGAGGATTACGGCATTTCTGGCATCGCGCGTCAGTTGTGTTGCAACCTAGCATTGAAACAATCATGACTTACGTGCAGACGAAGATCAAGTATGACTTCCACGTCAAAGCCGTAAAAGCAACAGGTCCAATGAATGTAACGATGAAGTTTGCGAGCCAGTTGGAGGCTGTTGAGAGGGCATTGGCAGGTCCTCTGATCCTCAGCGGTACAATCTCGACTTGGTAGATCCAGCTCATACCCTGCCATCCGATGGCATAGCACGTGGTGAAAATGAAAATGAACGCAGTGCCGGCGTCGAGCGAGGCACGAGTGTTCTTCCACAGCATGATGGTCAGAATAGTCATGGAGAACAGCATTCCACTGGTGCCAAACAGCATCAACCCACGACGACCGGTTACGCGATCAATGCAAAAGACCGAGATGAAGGACGCTAGGAAGAAGATGGTTCCAGCGCCGGCTGCCAGAATCGCTGCGTTCCAGGCCGGAGCATATGGTGGCATCCATTTATATTGATTCGCGAACATGGCCGAAAAATACTGCGTCATGAAGTTGATCCCGCAGAGCTGCTGACAGGCCTGTAGTACGACTGCGAGTACCACCCTGTGGCCGTCTCGGTAATCGCCCATGCGGAACATGTTGGTAAATGATCCTTGAGACATCTCAATGACTGCATCCTTGATCTGGAGGAACTCTTGGTGAATCTCGTTGTCGTCTATATAGAGATCATTCAGCGCGGAGAGGACCTCAAGCGCTTCGCCTTCACGGCCGTTGAGAATCAACCTGAACACGGAAAAGGGATCAGTCGCCCATTTTCTCCTTTTACATGGTAAAAACTCACCACCGAGGACTCTCAGGCATGAAAATCATGATGACAAAAGCCATAACAGCCCAGATTATCTGGAGACCGATGGGGACTCTCCAGGAAGCAGTACTAGGATCCAAGAATCTGAATCCGAATGCAACCCAATAAGCAAAGGCCATGCCACCTGCAATCGAGACTCCAGCAGAGATCATGAGGACAGTACCTCGCCGATACGCCTTGGTACACTCGGCCTGCCACGCCGGGATTGTAGCACAGTTGAATCCCAGACCAAATCCGGATATGAATCGACCAGCCAAAAGCTGTCCCCACRTAAAAGCGGAACATTGTATGATCTCTCCTACGATGAGGAATATGAGACCACCGAAAACCATGTTCCTACGTCCCAAACGGTCGCCGATGAAGACAGTGAGGATAGCAGAGCAGAAGCATCCCAAATTCCAGATTGCAATGGTAAATCCCGACGTGACCGCTCGTGTAAGGCCGGTGTCCAGAGTAGCGTGTGCGGGAGGAAATTCTTTGCCAAAGCTATCAATGATGAGATAGGCGCTTGATATACCTTGACCGTAGCCATAGATGCTGGATATTTGTCAGAAGCAGTTCCAGAGGCATTAGCATGCGATACTGACAAAAAGCACAGCCCAGCTGCCACTCCAATGGCGTGCGAGAGACCCTGACCTCGCAAGCCCAAATAGGACTTGGATGTAAGCATGATGAGAGAGAGGTGTACGTTCAAGACTTGGATGTTATCGCAGGCTTGGGCCTGGGGATCTGCTCATCAGAGCCAACAGCAACGACGAGAAGTGCCACGGCGTATAAGGACCCAGGAGAGCAACAGGAGGGGAGGGCACGAGAAACATATGTGCAGAGAACCTTCCCCACTCCCAACCAGGTGGGCGTCCGATGAGGGCATCGATTGCTGATCTGATGCCAGTGCAGGTCGGGCGACAACTTGGCGAACTGACCAAAGTTCAGGGTATCGCGTGCCTCTTCGATCAGGTCCAATCGCAGCCGTCGTAGTAGCGAGAGCCGTTGAAATGGCAGACGAGCACTTGCATCCGCCAGCCCCGAAGACATGATAATGTGGTGGGTCGAAGCCGAACCGCGTCAAGCATGTCTCGCGTGTGTATGTGAAGACGTCAAGTCAAGTCAGCGGCTCCGTTGGAATTGGGAGCCGGCGGGAGCTAGGGACGTGCCGAGCACCGAAGCCGAACGTACGGGTCGTTGGAAGATCTGTTTTCCAACCTCGACAGTCGACACAGCGTGTGTGGCCTGAGAGACACCATGTCCGTTTGCTCCAACCAGTCCACGCTTACGAGGCATCGTCGCATACATTGGTGAATGGTCTCGATAGCAGCGACACCCTAACTTCTCCTGTGCTGAATCTTCCTACTCTGTGCCCGATGACGAAGTCCTCCCTCTCAACAGCGAAATCATGGTACGGAAGCTGGCCGCCCTTTGACCCGGTCGATGGAGTACCTTCGATTGGCTCACCCAACCACGCAGGCCTCGGGCATTATGCGCAAGCACGTAGTACGTCTGGACGAAGATCGAAGGGTGTGTATAGGCCATGTCTCGGGATCGAGTCGGCTGAGACTCGAAAATTGAGAAAAGAAGCAGACACCGCGCAAATCACGAAGTCGTCGGGTTGGACCACGGCTTAAACGACGAACTGGAGCTGGGGGGCCAGAAAGCACTGCTAAAGAGAACTCTAATGTTGTCGATGGGGTAATTCTGGATTAGAATTTGTTTTGCTGTCACTGTGCTGCGGACTGGACGAAGGTAATCGATCTCAGAGCTACGGTAGTGCCATTGACTCGCAGTCAAGGTTAAGAGTTCTTTTCATGTTACGATCCAGCAGTAGAGGCATACTCTATCAAGGGATTTCCCGCATAGTTCGCAAGAGCTTCAACTTCTCCACACGATCAGAACTCTACAGTTCCGTGCTCTTCTCACGCACATTTCGCCCGTCTAGTAACCGAATATCACAAAGCTCTCAACTGCAGTGCACGGATTGGCGGGCCCTACGCTGCCTCAATTGTGGGCACAGTGATATTTGCAACAGGACAGTAGTATCGACCCGCAGATCTACAGATTTTACAATCAGCTCTCGCGTTCTGTCCAGCACCGGTCAGCATCACCACCACTAACTTCTCAAATTCTCCTTGATCTCTTACCTGACGACTCTTACTTGAAAACAATGCTACAACCACTTTCATCACACCACGTCCATATCTTCCATCATCGCCGTTGAACGTCAATGCCAACACAATCACATGTATATGCTCCTTAGCAGCCCTCAAATACATCGGCGTCTCCCACCCCACACTCTCGATGCTGTGGAACAGATACTCGGAGCGAAGCAGTGACTCGCCGGATAGCTTCCTCGACTTTATAAAGGCCTCCACTACATTGAAGCAGTCGACATATCCGGACTTACCGATAGAGACGCCATGGTCAAGATGGGAAACTCTACAGAACTCCAGGCTGCGTTGCTCGATCCAAAGCTTCGCAAAGTGTCCAAATAAAACGGGGAAATTGAAGCTCGCTGGCTCTTCCATGTTGCGAATCGACAGCGACGCTTGCGATTGGGCGGCTAGAAGCACGAAATTCAGCGGCTTCGCGGAGAATTGGATCTAATCGTCTTCTCGGTCGTGGCGTTGCTGTCATCCGTTGTTTTATTGTCGTTGTTGAAAGCGAGAAGTCCTGGGTAGGTCATGGTCAGTTCATCTTGAGATGTTGAGTAAGACCGCTTGTGCCGTAATTGGCGAGTTGAGGCCACGACAGAAATGTACTGAGGTGAGGATATTGCATGACTGTTGGCATTGAAGACGTCTGTCTTCTCATTCAAGTCCTTGGCGTGAACTTTTCCCCCTTGCAAGCGTCCACGCTCACATGTCGCTCGAGATCTAATTCCACTTCGACCATTTTGACAGGCCACATGGTCTTCCCACATTTCATACCGCGTCCCTCATCATGAAGATATGCTGCGCATACTTTTCCACATGCACTCCAAACGCTATCATTCCTTGTCACTGAAAACGCCGTACGCCTTCCGTGCTGCTCTCGCCGACAGAATCTAAGCCAAGCCGCCTTYGTCACTCTCACTTCCGCTCTCATCACCGCTGACTTCCTGGTTCTCCTTCTCCTTCTTGTCCATGAGTGCCTGGAGCTCCGCGTCGTCGTTTTCGGTGACAGCCTTCGGTGCCATCTTCACAGAGAGTGTACCATCCTCGCCACGGATTGCCGCCTCGACCTCCTTGATGGCCTCCTCGAGTACCTCAATTCCGTTACTCTTGTCGACGGTTGTACATGTGAGGACGTAGAGTGGTGGCGAGACGAGACGGACCTTGACCTGGGTGTCCTCGGTGCTCTTGGCCTCGGCCATTCGCAGAGCGCGCTTGACGGCGTCAATACCCTCATATCCGAAGCAAGTAACCTGTAGAGTACGTTAGAGAAATGCTAGCGTAAGAAGATTGAAATCATGCATACCTCGATATCGGCACGGACTTTCGTAGGCTGTGGAGTAAGACGCTTGCCAATATAGCTCTGCAACTCGTCGCGAATGACATTGCTCTTGAAGACCACCTCATTCCACACATCCGGGTTGGTGATGGAGAGCTTGAAGGCATCGACCGCATGTCCGTACTTCTTGTTCAACGGCCACGCGATATCCTGGTACAGCTCCTCAATCGGCACATTGACCTTCTCCGCAACATGACGCATGATGCTATGTACCATTTTGCTCTTGTTGTAGCGTTCCTCACACTTGACGATGTCCTCGGGACTGACTCTGCGCTTCGACAGATCAATGTAACCCTTTTCCTTGTCCACTCGGAGCACGACCACGACCTCATTGCGTCCGACTCGGATGAGCTTCTGGATAGAACGGATACGCCGCCGGGAGAGTTCGGAGAGGAGGATCATGCCGTCGATGTTGTCGTATTCCAGCAATTTGACGTATGCGCCCATTTCTGCGATTTGCTTGACGTTGACCATGACGAACGAGTCGATTTCCGGGAATCGCTCCTCGTAGAAGCGGCAATTTGTGAGAGACATGATGGCGGTACTGTGTAGTGTAGACTGCCGGCGTGGCGATTTGGTGGAGGGAAGTGAAGTAAGGTGGGTTGTCTTTGTGTTTGTATTCTGGGAGTCACAAGTGTTCCGTCTCAAATTTAACCCCACCAAGCAAGTACTGTACCTTGGAGAACTACTTCGGAGGGAGGACTTAGAACTCATCCACTGCATTACTTTCATACCTTCATTGGCAACGCAGACAGAATATTTCTCGAGTAGGGGCAATGACCTGGACATTGCTCAAGAAGAAGAGCGACGGAGTGCCACATCCTTGACAGGACGGCGCACTCATCAACAGGAGCACGTGCAAGCACAAAAGAGTCATATTCAGAAAGTATACCCAGGCCATCTCGTCTCAAGGCATGACACCCGCAATACTGAGATCTGGGATTTCACCCGTATCGCCCACTAGCCTGACAACCTCCTCACCACACTCCACTCCGCGATCGTCCGTATACCACGCCCTGAACCACTGATTGGAACGCTCAGCGATCCCGCCAGGCCCGCCCTCCCCGCTCTCGAACCGCACACCACACCGCCCACCTCCCCATCTCCATAGCCGGAAGGTCAATTGCTTATACACCAGCTTCCATACGCTCTCGTTGAAGCAGCCCTCATTCCTCACCTCGACACACTTGACATTCCTCAATCCTTTGAACGTCTCCGAAAAGATGTAYGCAAGAGTATGGCTTTGGCTGAGATCTGCTATTTCTGCAAAGGCCGCGCCGTAGACTTCAGGTCGACTGGGGATGATGACGAGCGTGTCGAGTCGGAGGGATGGGTGGCCAAATGGGAGACTCAGCCATGCTTCGTTGAGAGCTCTCAGATGCGAGGTTCTGGCCCGCAACGTGATATGTCGGATCGCACCGATTCTGGCTGCCGACAACGGACGCGATCGTAGGTCGAACAGGTCGGGGTAGGTGCACTCTCCAGAGATGTGAAAGGGTGTGAGTGAGAGGGCGAGTAAGTTGGCTTCCTCRTACATCTTCCTACATGTGAGTAGGACGTCGAGTTCATTGGATTTGCTGCGTGCGTTTGAGGGTTTGATGGATTGTAGTCCGAGGGCCGTTGCGAAGCTGGAGGCTTTGTCTGGGAGCTCTTTAGACGTCGATGCGTAGAGCTCTGGGTCGTCGAAGATTAACATGTATATGGAGTTACGGAGCYCAGAGGGAATGGTCAGCAGAGATGCCGTCTCGGTAGACATGTTGGAGTAGTGCTGTAGGAGAGTGAATGACGATGTGTGAAGATATTGATTGTCTTGCGAGGCGATATGAAGATACGAGAGGGAATAATCACGCGGAAGTGTTATCAACAACAACGTATGGCTGAACGACAACGAGATGAGTGAGAAGATGGAGGCGAGATAGAGGTCTTGCTGCTCACTRGCAGTGACGCTGTCACGAGCTTCGAGGCTTTGATGAATCGGCGGGGTCGTTTGATCGCTCGGACTGATTGATCGACGACCTTGATGGGGAGAAGTTGCCGAGCGACTTCCCATCTTCATCTACATCAACAACGACATCAACAATAGCTTTGCTCGACGATGATGTTTGCCATTTGTGCAGCGGTGCTGTGCGGATGAAAGCGGACTTGCTCCCTTGGAACTGTACTAAGTAAGATGCTTGAGCTTGACATCCCGCTCTCTGCCATCCCGGCGTCCAGCAAATGGCATGGAAGGCACGTCATGCAACGTTCTCTTTCTCATCCAACACATGCTTATAAGTAGGCATGGGCTCCCAGGCATCCTCGGCATGCTCGCCGTCTGTGTCTGTGGATGAAGAGGAAAGGGCAGTCCAGAGATCATCATCGTTATCGTTGTCATTCCCATCCCTATTTGTCCCGAGGTACCAGCAAATATTGGCTTTCCAGCAGCTGTACTTGAGGAAATTGCTGTCCACATAAACTGTTCATCAACACGACCAACATGACAGAAAGCCGAGAAAAAGTCATCATTGTTGGAACGGGTTGGGCGGGTTTCAATCTCAGCCAGAAGCTGAACGACAAGAAGTTTGATATATCGGTCATCAGTCCGAACGACACTTCTCCGTATACGCCTCTTCTGGTATGTTGCAACATTGGGTCGAATCGATCAACGTACTAATCAATTGGACCAGGCGAGTGCAGCTTGTGGTCTCTTCGATTTCTCCCTCGCAGAAGAGCCGATTCGCCACAAGTCCAAGAAAATCAACTACTACAAAGCCATTGTTGACACCATTGACTTCGATCAAAGAATATGCAAGTGTGTTTCGGTTTGTGCCATTGAAGATGGCGGTGACAGAATCTTCGACGTGCCATATGACCGCCTCATTCTCGCTCCCGGGTAGGTCAGACTCTTCCTCATTGCACTCCATCTAACACTCTTAAGATGCATCCCCAACACATTCAACACTCCCGGAGCCGAAGAACACGCCTACTTCATCAAGAACGTCTCAGACGCCAAACGCGTCCAAAACCGTCTAAAGCAGCTCTTGGAGCTCGCTTCGCTCCCCGGTATCACCGAACAAGAGCAACGCGACCTTCTCCACATCGTTGTCGTGGGAGGTGGACCAACAGGTGTGGAAATTTCGGCCGAGATGTCGGATCTCTTTAATGAGGATTTCGCGTTCTTGTACCCTCACCTAGCCGGCAAGATGACCATGTCCATCCACGACGCAGCACCTTTCATCTTAGGAGCTTTCGAAGAAGCCCTCCGTGAACATTCCATCAACAGTTTCTCGAAACGAGGCGTTACCACCTATACGGATTCGAAGATTTTGAAGGTCGAACACGACAGCATTACGACCGAGTCTGAAGGAAGGATCGGGACGGGAATGGTGATCTGGACTGCGGGGAACAAGCAGTGTAAACTTGTTGATGATCTGGATGTTGCCAAAACCGATGGTATGCCGAGGATCATGACGGATGAGTATCTACATGTTCTTGATAGTAATTGGGAGTCGATGAAGGATGTTTATGCTCTTGGCGATGCGGCGGATATCAGGAAGCAGTTTCTTCCTACTACTGCTGAGGTTGCTGTCCAAAAGGCGGAGTTCCTCGTCAAAGCTCTGAATTCGGGGAAAGACGGACAGAAGCCATTTGTATATGGGCAGAAACCACTCGTGGCGTACATTGGAGGTAAGCGGAACTGCAGGATTTTTCTTCTCACAACCTTGCTAACCGGAGCTATAGGCCACGATGGTGTAGTGTCAGGTCAACCAGACTGGAGTGGAACAAGAGCGTGGAGGGCATGGAGGAGTAAGAATTTATTGTGGACCAGAAGCTGGCGGCGGAAGACGATGATTATGATGTACTGGACTTTGGATTACTTTGGCGGCAAAGAGATTGCTAGACTGTAAAACGAGTCGGGTCTGAAAACATCAAATGGCGTCCTGCTGGTCATCTGTGAGCTATTTAGCCGAAATATGACATTTGTCTCCAACGGCCATTCACGCAGCCTTCGTTTCGACCACAATCTGCGTGTCGAGCTCTTGCTCAATCCCCGCAATATCCAATGTCGCCTGTCCGCGTCGAACAAGCTCCACGTCCGGGAMATCAGAGTGTTTATGACCGTCGAAGAGGGCGTCGATTTCCTCGAGACTTTTCCCTTTGGTTTCCACCCAATACACAGCCTAATTTCTAAATTTTAGAGATCTGACGGGAATAACGGGGAAGGAGATCCACTTACGATGAGCACGACAACAATAATGTCCCAGCCACCGTTGATCATATACATTTTCCAGCCGATGTTGTTCAAACCAATGGGCATCACAAACACGAGGACGAGCCTGCTGTCGTTAGTACGCGTAGTGCATCGCCCTTCCCGTGGGGTTGAAATATACTTACGCAAGGACATTCAACGACAGCGACGAGAACGCCAGACCGTTAGCTCTAATAGAATAGTTCATGACTTCCGGAGGGTAAAGATACAGAAGAGGAGTCCAAGCCATGGAATAGAACCCCTGAAACAAAAAAATGGTCGCAACATTCCCGTAGATCAAACTACTCGATGCACCGTCGGGATTGCTCRCGTAGAGCTTCGAGAGGCCTCCAATGATAAACATGCAGGTCACTAGGAGACACTGCGTCGTCAGAGCCGTCGGTTTGCGTCCCCAGCCAGCACAAAGTTGCGTGCCGAGGAGACTGCAACCTAGACAGAAGACGTTGAGAACGACGTTGGCTTTGAGCTGTTGGAGGCTATCGGTGATTCCCGCCGTGTCTAGTTGGGCTCCGAGATAGTAGGATGCGATGATGTTTCCTGCGATGCATGAGAATGGTCCTGCTGAGGCGCCGATGAGGAGTCTTTTCCTTGCGGTGGGATTCTTGGCGATTTGTAGGGGAGTCATGGTTCGGGATTCTTCCTTTTCCCATTTCAGAGTGTCGACTATCTCTTTGTAGATTGTGAGGACGACTGGGTCTGTAATGTCGCCATTTGCGTTGGTCTGAGCAACTGCGAGGCGAGCTTCGTCGTAGAGGCCTCTGTTTGCAAGCCATCGGGGCGATTCTGGACTAAAAGGCAGTCAGAAATACGGCATGAGTCGTATGGAGTCGAGTTTCTCACATGAAAGGTAGAATCAAGATGCAAAGAGCGGAGAAGACCCCTTGAAGGAGAGATGGTGCTCTCCAAGCCCATGTAGACTCCCACTTGCTGGTTCCGAGTGTTATACCCGCGGCCAAGAGAGCACCGACATACTAAAAGTCATTCAGGAGACCTACGCCCCACGCACGGTACCTTGAGGAGAAGGACTCCGAGAGGTAGACACCGCCTGCCGTTCCAGATATTGCGCTTCCAAAGCCCAACACAACACGTGCGACTACAAACATCTATAGGAGATGAGCGATATCGAAACAGACCTTGGATCTTCACCAAACTCACCCCAATATGTTGTGCAGCTCCTTGAAGGATGATCCCGATGAAGGTTATCATTGATCCCCAGAAGATTGCCGGCCGTCGACCCAGTCTGTCTGTCGCGATGCCAGAGATGAGAGAGCCGAAGATGCTACCCAGAAACACCGAGGAAGTGTTGAGACCCGTTGTGGCAGGCGTTAGTTCAAAGTAATCGGTGTATGAAGGGAGAATGTTAAGCCCATTCAGCATTGAGCCATCGTAGCCACCGGTCTGTGGTCGATGTCAGTGATCGTCACCCTCTTTCTCACGACTATGCCACATACGGTCGACTGCTCTACAGAACATATGATGAGGAGAAATGAGAGTGTAAAAGTAGACTGAGGGACAAAGGCCGGCAACCAGGTGCCCGTGGGCGATTTCCTTAACATCGTTGCAACAGACTGCTAATGTTTCGCTCGCGGGAAGCCAGCGTCTATGAAATGGAACGAGGCTCACTTATCAAATATATGGATAGCATAGAGTGGAGTGGTATCGTAATGTTCCTCTCGCAAGTCCCTGCAGTGACGATCTCCTTGCAATCCCCGCACAGCTTCCTTCTCTTCCCTTGTCGTGTGACACGAGAGGTGGTATTAACCGCAAGAAGCCCGCAGTAAAGCACGAGATAGGCGAACCTAAAGGCTGATAGTGGTCAAATTGCTCGCCGCGGCCAACTCTTGAACTCTGCAGATCAAGCTCGATATACTCATATCCTTTACTGCGGCCACAATCTGGTGCAACCTTCGCCTAGAAGCCCGGGGAAAGCAGAACCCACGCTGCGGACCTGACAATAAGCGACGTCGAAGCCTTGTGCTCTCAGCTCTGCGCGATCATCAATGTGTAGGACAAGTGAGGAAGGAGGATAACGATGATGATGATACTGGTATTCTGAGAGGAATCTCAGATCCGCATGACTAAGCTGGTCATGAGCTGGTTGCGTGAGCTGATGAGAAGCCTGTGTAGAGTGAGGTCTCATACTCATGCAATAAATGACAACTCGTAGAAGGAGAGACGAATGCTGTTGTTGTTGACGTTGAGGCGGTGGTGGGAGGAATAGCCGCTTCCTCGCGACAAGCTTTTTCTTGGCACCCGCCGCAATGGCATCATTCATCATGCTGCGCGCTTCTTCGAGGTCAACCCGCGGTGATATCATCACAACCGCACCCGCGGAATTCGTTGGATGAACCCGCAAACGCACCACAACCCATCGGTGTTGTGCCGTATAGGAATACATGAGATGCCGGAATAAGTAGCTGGATGCGGAATTGATGAGAGACGCCGAAATCTAGACGGGCACGCCATCTTTTGGCGTGGAGCAAAATCATCTATTTCCCCGACCTCATTTCTTGCACCATCTCCACGATCCTCCGGGACTTGATATCGCCTTCACCATTATGTCAAGATACTGAACGATATACCTGTCGAAACGTCGGACCATGAGCATCCGCAGCGAGTCCATCGCCGATGACGGCAAGCAGCGTACCCTTGTGGATATCGCCCCAGAATCATTCGCCGGCCCGTCATCAAGACCAAATGTCTCCGAGGGAGACTTTGTCACAGAGCGAGAAGACCGAGATCTGAACAGAGGACTCCATCAACGACACATTTCACTCATCGCCCTGGCTGGTGCAATTGGAACCGGTCTCTTCCTCGGCCTTGGATCTAGCATACAGACTGCAGGTCCTTTGGGCGCTCTCCTCGCATATGCTACCATCGGCCTGGTTGTATGCGCCGTTCAGTTTGCATTAGGCGAAGTCACAGCTCTGCTCCCGGTAACTGGAAGTTTCGTCAGACATGCAGAATTCTTCGTAGACCCAGCTTGGGGCTTCGCCATCGGTTGGAACATCGTCTATGGCAACTGGTTCTCTATCCCGGCCGAGATCTCTGCTATATGCGTCTTGTTCAACTACTGGACGGATGTCAATTCCAGCGTGTGGATCATTTTGTGCATATTTCTTACATTTATTGTTGGCATTGCCTTTATCCGTGTCTACGGAGAAGTTGAGTTTTGGTACGTCTTACAAGCTGAAGTGGCTGAAACATCCAACCACTGACAAGTCCAGGTTCGCACTGCTCAAGATTTTCTTCATCATATTCCTAATCATCTTGGGACTTGTGATCAACCTAGGAGGAGTCCCAGGTGTAGAGCGGATCGGATTCCGATTCTGGGTATCTCCAGGACCTTTCGTTGAGTTCATAGGAACTGGTAAGGATTCGACTGCATGACAGAACGATCATCAAAGGCATTTGGAGTCTTGCTAACGTTACTGTTCTGCAAGGTGCATGGGGCAGGTTTCTCGGGTATTGGGCCGCCATGAGCGCTGCCGTCTTCTCCTTCGCCGGCACCGAATCTGTGGCCATGGCCGCCGCAGAGACGAGGAATCCACGACAGTCGATTCCCCGGGCGTGCAAGCGAGTCTTCACCCGCGTTGCTCTGTTTTATATTTTGTCCGTTCTGGTATGTTCATGGTTCTCACTGCTTACATCAATGATCACTGATCACTGCTAGGTTGTTGGAATGCTTGTTGCTAGCAACGATCCTCGCCTGAACGACCAATCTGGGACGGCCGCACAGTCGCCATTTGTCATTGCAGCAAGTGCTGCAAAGCTGACTGCCATTCCTAGCGTGGTGAACGCCGTTGTAATTACCTCTGCCTGGTCATCATCCAACCAGGCTTTACTCTCTGGTACTCGCGTGCTGTACGCCCTGGCTTTAAAGTCTCAAGCGCCGAAGATCCTGCTCCGAACCACAAGCTGGGGTGAGTATCATTGCGCGTACCAAACGATCTTCGGGTCGAACGCTGACTTTCATTTCAAGGCGTGCCTTACGTTTGCGTACTGGTTCAAACAGCATTCATGTTTCTTGCATTCCTAAGCTTGTCCAGCAGCGCCCTGACAGTGTTCTACTGGTTCTTGAACCTCACTGCTTGTGGCGTGCTCATCAGCTGGATCTCAATCCTCGTCAATCATCAACGCTTATTGCTTGCAATGAAGAAGCAATCCATACCCGTTTCGCTTCTTCCTTGGCACAACAAGTGGACTAAATACTCCACGCCTGCAGCTCTTTTCATGTGCATACTGATTCTATTTACCTCTGGCTATGAGGTCTTCACAGCAGGAAACTGGAGCTCAAGCAATTTCATCAGCAGCTATCTGGACATTGGACTTGTCATCACCGCGTTCCTGATCTGGAAGTACTTGAAGCGAACGAGGTTCGTGAAGCTCGAAGATATACCCATCAGGGCTGCACTTGATGAGGTCGACCGGAATCCGGAACCGCTGGAGCCTTCTGCCAGGGGATGGCGCAAGATCGTTGGCTCTCTATGGGATTGATGATGCCGGAATTTATAGTAAGAAGCATAGTTTGGGGAGTGTCGATATATTGCAAAGTCTGGGGACACGAGCCTTGCAAAACCATCATGCGGTTGAATAGACATAGAAACCAACATTACGTTGAGTATAAACCAAGCACTTTGCCGAGATCTGTCATTGTAGAGTTTGCCCTTGCTCGCTGCTTCGCCAGTCTTCTCATTACACATATACAGCTCTCGGGCTACATGTGGTTAGCGAGCGAGAACCTGATTTCCTACTCTCCTTTTATCTTCGTCGATGGCAGCCTGCCATCGAAGACTGAACTCTGCAAAGTTCAACTGTATCCGAAGAGAGAACCTTTTCTGCAGATACATACTTTCAGACTCTCCTCCTCCACGCTCGGTGTGGCGATTTGTCGTCAATGGTGTGATTGTTCGACTCTCGCGTTGCACCACTTTCTCCCAGGTTGATACGACAGCCATCTCCCACGATGTAACACAACAGAAATCCTTTCCATTCCCAACGGTACATCCAGACCAACAATCAACTTTCCTTCGCTCTCGCTTCCTCGACCATTTGCCATCCCCTCAGAACCTCTCCATACCCCAAGTGACAGCGAATGATTAGGAGGATTGTAACGGGAAAACTTACGTAGCAGGTGTCACACTTCGGTCTCATGAAATATCCTTCCACGAACGCAGGTGCTCTCTGAGCAGAGTTTCGTGCTCCTTGTCGAGGCTGGTGCTGGGATGATGGTTAGTCCCGATCGTATTTCGCCTTCTCCTATACGGTCGTCTTTGCTGCGCCGCCATCTTCACCTACTCTAGACTTAGTCTTCTTCAATGAACCTGGCATGGCTATGCGATTCAGCACGCGTGTTCGAACGCGGAATGATCAGCTTAGCATTCACTCGATCACCGGCCAAAATTCGAGCTCGTCGCCAGTGCTTCATGTCCACAGACTCTTCCTCCGTAAGTGGCCGTCCTCCCTTTAAATGCTGCGACCGTCTCAAACTCCTTGAGCCCGCCGTTCGTTCCTTCTGAAGCTGTCTGCGATGACTGATCCCCGCGCCATCAACCTGCATGTTCCGTCGCGAGCTAGCCTTCCGTTTAGAGCGCGAATTCCGCAGAATCTTCTGGCTGCTTAGCACAGCAGAAGCGGTTTGCAGCGGACCCATCATGTCTTTGAWCAAAGCACTCATCAAAGTCGGATTCAGACCAGAAAGCTTGCTCAGGGAAGCTGCGCGTGCGTCCCACATTCTGTTGACGGCCGGGAGATCCTGCGCGAATTGCGTGCAGACGAGTGCTAGATCTCGCGTGGTCGAGTTGGGCCGAGGAGTGCAGACTTCGTTGTCATCCAGCGTATGGAAGAGAATGGTCTGGCGCAGCTCAGGTGGAAGGCGCTGGAATGGTGGTAGTTTGATGGTCTTGTCACTCTTCCATAGCTCTGGATTTTCATCCAGGCGGTCCAGATGCCGAGCGAGCCGCTGGCAGTATGATAGCTTGCGACCTCGAGATTTCTTTTTGTCGGCCGTGGGAAGTAGCGCTTTGCGATACATGGTCGCGTGTGTGGTGTTGGTGGTTTCRAGGCGATGACGAGTTGGGAAGTGTTGAAGTGAAGTCTGAGAATTGACAAACCCGTCTTTTTTTGAACACGGTTGACTTCGAAGCTTACCTATGTGCGCCCCGAGTACCGTCGAGGTCAACAATGACTTCACTCACTCGAAATGCTGGATGAAGCAAGTGGAATGAAGGAAGCAGCACGAAATCCCGTGGTACCTTATGATCGAGTCCGTATTTATCGAATGCTCACCATGCTTTCCAAGAGAACGATGCAAGCGACTGAAACCGTCTCTCGTACGGGTAGAAACTTATCGTCATGCTAGAGTCCCCTCTCATGACAGGGTGGTCGTTCATAGTGCAGAGACGATGCGTGAGAGGCGCTAACTCTTAATAAGACCGAGCTCTTCTGTACATACCACATCTGAGGCAAATTCCGTTGCCTCATCTTGATCTCTCACGTCTGCGAGAGTCCACACTGTTGTAGCTGTCACTTCGCCGCCTCCTCTCCTCGGTCGGTCGTCGTCCACTCAGACTGCTGAGTCCTTTCTTGCTCAACGACCTGAGTCGCTCCTTCAGCCCTTGAGGTGCTTCATCTCTTCCAGTCTCACGGACATCCCGCATGTCTCTTCCGGGCTGGGGAAAGGGACCGGCGGGAGTGGCAGCATAGCCATCCCGACCACGCCGTACAATGACCTTCTCCTCCTTTCTCTTCTCAATCTGCTTTTCTATAGCAGCGGCAGCGATGGCACCAACTGCAGCGCCGGCTATAGTCTCAAGCGTATGTCCACGCCCGAAAGTCTGCCCGAGAAATGCACCTCCTGCACCTCCTATCAATTTCGCGGCCATGCCTCTTTCGCCTTCTGATCCTCCCAGGATATCACGTCCGCCTTTCTTTGGGTCAGATGGGTAGCCGAGTGCTTTTTCCTTCAACTCTTCCTCGGCAGGGCGCTCTCGCCGAGGTCTAGTCTCACGTTCCCGATCACGGCTCTCATAAGATCTATCATCGTAAGATCTGTCATCGTAAGATCTATCGTCGTAGGATCTATCGTTGTATCTATCGTCGTAGAATCTGTCGTCACAAGGTCTATTGTCGTAAGGTCCGTCGTCGTAGGATCTATCATCGGAGTAGCTATAATCGGAGTATCTGTCGTTGTGAGGCCTCCTGTCGTTGTGGGTTCTGTCGTCATATCGATGATTGGGGATCCGACCTCCAGTAGGAGGATACGGCTTTCTTCCTAGCTCGTAGTCGCTAGGAGGAGGCGGCACCCTATGGGTGTAAACTCGCTGGTCCTCTGGCCATTCTGGTTCTGCTCTGTCGTCGTATGGGGTAACTTGATTGAAGGAGTGTGGTCGAGGATCGGCCGGTGCATATGGTCGGTCATCCTGATAGGCAGTACGTGGAGCATCATAATCTTCGTACTCTGATGCGCGAGGGGGATCGAAACGCTGCTGTGACCTTCTATCACGGCGATCTTCGTAGCCCGATGCTGGTGGACGCCCTTGACCAGGCGGCGGACTGAACATTTCGCGTGACATTTTCACCCGAGCGACAGGAGCGTAGAGGGTAGCATTTAAGAGTGTTGATTGAGGAGATGTTTGTCATACTTGACTATAGCATACCTTAGTTACATGACGTATCCACGAGCGTCCATTGCCCGAGACAGTGCAGGCTATAGTTCGTAGACGAGCGACGCCCAACTGCAGTTGCTTTGCCGATCTCTGCGTGGCTCGACTTGAGCTGGGTGAGGTCGCACAGCGATGGGTCCAGATGGCGTCATCGGGCAGGTGGAAACAAGGATGGAGCAGAACCTGCTGTTATCACGCCGACGTGCGATGCGTGCAGTAACTTCCATAATGATAAGTCGCGCATATGGGCGTCGGGCGAGCCACAGAAGCTACGCTACCTAGAGGATTGCCGGCCATCACAGGCTGTCGCGGTAGGCTGGCTCCATTCTCGTCTGTCCCGATGGCGTTCGAGGCTTGTACAGCGGCAGGCGACTCGAGAGGGAACCTGTTCCCCGTGCCATTGTTCAAGGCCTGCTCGTCAAAGCCCACTGCTCGCAAGACTTTCGTCTATGCAAATACAGCCACAGAATGTAGTACCGGTCGTTGTTGATGGTTGATGTTTAAGGTCCGTGGTGGATAAGGTAAGACCGTGGGCAGGGCGGAGGCTAWGGTAGGTATCGTCGCTGCCAAGCCCATCCCGCGCGCGTCCGACTTCCTCCCGCGCGTCTTCCCTGAAACATCAAACTTCAGGTCACCAATCCATAAATGAGGCCATGAACAAAGACAATTATGGACGATCCTATCTTCCATGGCCACGCATTCGTGGTCGGCGACCTCTGGCGGGCACCATCGCGATTCTTGCAACCCCATGAGCAGCATGGCAGCATTTTCGAAGCCCTGGACACAAAAACCACCCGTCTGGATCTTCCACTGCCAGAAGAGGCGCCCCACTTTCTCTTCGAGACCGACCTGCCTGCGCTTCCGGATCTAGATGCGATCGCAACGCTTCCGACTGATGCTCAAGAAAACCCGCTTCTTGTTGATAGCTCAGAGGGCGAGGACCTCGATGTTTGGAATCTTGATCTTGTGGCTCTGGAACCGCCCGGAGAATCAACCCTGCATACCTGGGAAGCGTTTGATGGGAAGTCTGTTGAAAACGCACAACGTACTGCCTTCGTATCGGAAGCGGGACAATCTGCTTTCGATGCGCTCAACGGTCTCACCAACAAGGAAGGTGTACTGCCTCAGGGGTACACCCTGCGGTCCTTCTGCAGCCTAGCCCATGGCCGGTCGTCAACATTGTTCCAGTGGAATGAGGAGAATTGCCGTTTTCAGTCGGTTTTACCACACGTCTCTATCTCTGGCGTCAGTCAGATGTGCACAGAAAGCCTTGCCAACGACATGATGGAAATGGGCACCTCCATTGTGCGACTGCGGAAGTTTGGAGACGCAGCGTATTCAAGTCGGCTCACTTGTTCCGCGGTAGTCGCGATGCAGAATAGCATCGTCAGTGTACTCGATGCGATTGACGAGATCGTGTGCTCGGAACTCCGAGCCGTCCGCTCGTTGCTACAACTTCAGAACTTGGTTTTTCGCCCACGACAGCTGCTCGCTGTACTAGTCTCTCTAGTGGAATCCGCTCGGGACTGCAGGACGGACGAGAGCCTCATTTCAGCTCTCTCGGATCGCGTACACGCGCTTGTTCAGTCAAATGGGGAGCATGCTGCAGTTCTCCAAGCCTTTCTCGCTAGAGTCAGTGTGCCTTGGCTTGAACGCTTATCGTTGGACCTTGGTCTGCGCAACAATACACCTGCATCAGTTGGCACCTCTTATAGTATGCAGGACGTCGAGGATGTCACGAGAGAAAGGCACACATTTCTTGAGGAGGCTGAAGTTGAACTCGTTCGGGAAACTAAGATGGCTGTCATACTGCTTCGAGAGCTATCTCCAAATCATCCACTTCTGGGAGGATCTTCCGCTACGTCTCCATCCCTCGAAGACTTCACGGCCGTCCAGCCTGCCTTCGAAGTGGCACAGCTGTATGGAGCACGAGTAATGCCACAGCTGGTTGTCGGGAACGCCCCTACGAATAGATCATCTGTGGGAGCGGTCTCTGAGGTGGAGCTCGATGAACATAGACTCAACGAACACAGACTCGACGAACATAGACTCGACGAGGCATCGCAAGAAGATTACGTTGCTGGACTTGAAGGCCTGATGTCGCAAGAGATTGACATCGGACGTCGACCTGCAGCAGATGAACTGCACGATCTTGTTGGCCTGGCTTGTCATGCCAAGTTGGTCCACGACAAAGACCGGGAATTAGACTTGTCGACATGCGTCAAGTCGACACCTCTTGAACAGGTGCGACCATTGATTAGGACGCAAAATCGCCTCTTAAATGGGGTCCTACTCCGCCAAGTGCTCCGTGACTATCACCTGCGCCAGCAATTGAGCATGCAGAAACAATTCCAGCTATTAGGAAGCGGCGATTTCGTGACTCGACTCTCGACTGCACTCTTTAGTCTGGATGTGCAATCGGCAGAGCGGAAGCGAGGGGTCATACCAACAGGACAGGTCATGGGCTTACGGCTTGGCTCCTCGCCTGAGCAACGCTGGCCACCAGCGAGCTCTGAACTTCGTCTTACTTTAGCCGGTGTGTTAGAGGAATCTCAAGGGTTAAAAACTGGGGTTCCTGGAAGTCGCGAGGACCGAACGGGTGCTCTCAGTTTTGCTATATGTGAACTGCCAGAGGAAGAGATCGATCGCGTTTTTGATGTGCATTCGGTGTATGCGCTGGATTTTCTGCGCCTGCAGTACGTCCCAACTCCACCACTGGACGCCATCATCACCCCGGAAGCTTTACAACAATACGATGTTGTGTTCCGCTATCTCTTGAAACTTTTTCGACTGATTGCTGTTGTAAAGAGTCTACCGAGAAGGAAATTTGGCAGTCGCGGCGCCGCTACGAGTGAAAAGATGATCGCATTCTGCAACGAAAGTCACCATCTTGTCTCAGTCCTGATGGCGCATGCTATGGAATTGGGCATCAATGCGCCATGGGAAGCCTTCGTGACTTCGATTGGCCAGCTGGAGCAGGCGCTGGAAGACGAAGACGCTGCTGGCGAGATTGGAACCAAAGCAACTGTCGGAATCCAAGGGTTGAGGCAAATGCACGAGGCTTGTTTGGATCGCATTCGTGGTAGACTCCTCTTGAAACGAAAGCACACCAAATTGCGCGTTGCAATCGAAGAAGTGTTCGCAGCGATACTTCAGTTTGAGGCGATTATCTCCACCAGCGGCGGGATGGAAACGTCGGCTTTTGAAGAGCAATATGCCAATTTTCTGAAGGCCGGCTCGCAATTGTGCGAAGTGCTACAACAGGTCGTTGAGAAGCCGCCAAAAGTCATGTCTGCGGCGGAAWGTGAGGATGCAGATACGATTCGGATGCTGTTGCTGAAGCTCAACTGGAATGACTTTTACCCGAGAGCATAGTATCATGAAGTGGAATGCTACGGAGAGACGTGATTGTTTATCCAGGAGCTGTCTGGGCAAACTCACTGGTCGAACCATGCTTCACGAGCAGGACTGAACAGGACTGAACGTGCATGCGCCCTTCGAGGCGCCCTCTGGCCTCTCAGGCGGGACTGAGCGCAAGTTCTGAGCACACTGATATTGGACTGAACAAAGCTCATAACGAATCCCGACAAAAGCTCTACGAAGCCGCTGTCTGGCAGATTGTAGTCACCTTCAAAATATCTGCCTACATCTATTCGCGGAATTGCAGCTCATCGACTATCGGGATGCTTTGAAACTCAGCCCATCTCATCCGCAACACCAACGCCGGCATAGTCCTCGATCTTTGGCTCTCGCCTTACCATGAGACTGGACAATAGCGAGGGCAAAGACCATACCTGGACTATACGATCATCGCAACCTTCGCGGTTACCGGCCCTTGGCCACATGCTGGACATGTGGACCTGTGCAGTAGCTCGGTTCGGGCAAAGATACAGCCGATCGGCGGTGGTTTGACTTCGGAGCAGCACTGATCCTTAGCAAGTTCAATTTGGAATGAGAGTCCTAGGCTTCAATTACGTTACAAGCACAGCTCGTCTCCCGAGGACTTGAGTCTACGGCTCATCTCTGAAGCCACGAATTCCAGACAAGCACACGAAGCCTTTGGCTGTAATCTTGTAAGCAACAAGCCTTGACGCGCTACGCCTTGGTGGTACGTCTTCGTTACGCACGCGAGCGAACCTTTCTACACACGCTCTAGCTCCGTCGGGTACGGTATACAATTGACTTGTATCTGATTGGTGCTGATTGCATCGAGCAGCCCTAAGATGTCACMAGCGGGGAAATATCGGGTCTGTGCGTCGAGCTGCGTTTCCACCACAGCTCGAAGGATTGGTAGGGCATTCGTGTKGCATACCTGCATAAGGGACACATAAAGGGTCGCGAGCCGTTGCTGATCTTTTTGCGACCTTTACTTTTCCTCCTCGAAGTGCGGAGCTTGTCACYGTTGATCTTCCCACGAGAGCCAGATCGTCGCCAAGAGGTCAGTCAAGCAACACCAAGCCTGCTATTTCCCCACACCCAAGACCTTGGAATGTCTTGTACCCTGCCCGAGCTAGAGGCTCACAATGTTGCCATACTGCGTCTCTTTGCATCGGAAGTTATTCTCACTGGCCAGAGATCCGCTTTCGCTGTGGTGCTGTGAGAATTGGTTCGCTGCCAACGCACTATCGCTAGGATGCCCCAGGGGACTTTGTTGGTCTGAATAATCTCCGGTGCAAAGAGATGCTGTACATTGTGGCGATCAATCCCGATGTTCTGAACTGGCCGCAACATGATTTAACTAACGGCTGACGCGGAGTTGTAACAGACATCAGCATGGCAATCGACGAAAAGGTCCAAGACCACGCCTCTCACTACGATGATGTCGAACTTTCTGATACTGAGGCTCCTCGCGAGTCTGAAATGTCGATCGGTCGCTACTTCGCAACCAGACTGTCGACGCTGAAACCGCCAATGGAGAAGCTTGAAAACCCGATAACTCTGCTCAGAATGCTCAACAGGAAACAATGGCTGTTCTTTTGGTGTGCTTTCTTTGCGTGGACGTGGGATGCATTCGACTTCTTCACGGTATCTTTGACCGTGTCGGATCTGGCTAAGAGCTTTGACCGTTCGAAGAAAGATATCACATGGGGAATCACACTGGTCTTGATGTTTCGATCTGTTGGTGCTATTACCTTTGGTATTGCCAGCGATCGTTATGGAAGGTAAGTTTTGAAGTACGGACGGCATAGATCGTATCAGTCGTCACCTGCCGGACATTCCTATGGTTTGCCATGTCCGCCCCTTACAATAGCGTGGCGAAAGCAGGCCCAACGGAAATTTCTCCAAGACATACTAACCACGCCTCTAGGAAATGGCCTTTTGTGGTTAATAATCTCCTCTTCATCGTTCTCGAGCTCGGTACGGGATTCTGCAATACCTACAACCAATTTCTCGCGGTACGCGCGCTCTTTGGTGTCGCAATGGGAGGTCTGTATGGGAACGTAGCGGCGATGGCTTTGGAAGATTGTCCGGAGAAGGCGAGAGGTCTCATCTCTGGAATGCTGCAACAAGGCTACGCTTTTGGGTACCTTTTGGCCACAGTTTTCGCCCGAGCACTGGTCAACACGACACCTCATAAGTGGCGTCCACTTTACTGGTTCGGCGGCGCAGTTCCGGTCCTCATCATCACCTTCCGTCTCTTCTTGGGCGAGACTGATGCTTATATCGAACGCAAGCGGGTTCGAGAATCTGGAGACAATGTTGGCAAGACATTCATCAAAGAGGGTCAAGTTGCGCTTAAGAAACACTGGGTGCTCCTTTGCTACATGGTGCTTCTGATGGCAGGCTTCAACTTCATGTCGCATGGTTCGCAGGACTTGTACCCGACCATGCTAGAAAATGAATACGGCTTTTCTGCCAATGCGGTCACGGTTACGCAAGTCGTGGCTAACTTGGGAGCCCTCAGTGGAGGGACGACTGTCGGCTACTTGTCACAGACGCTCGGACGACGCTTCAGCATCATTGCCATGTCCATCTTGGGAGGAGCGCTACTTTACCCCTACTCATTCGTTGGCAATGAGAGAGTCATGGCCGCAGCGTTCTTCGAGCAGTTCTGCGTTCAAGGTGCGTGGGGAGTGATACCTATACATCTGATGGAGCTATCCCCAGGGTCACTCCGGGCGTTTGTGGTGGGTACTTCCTACCAGCTGGGAAATCTGGTGTCCTCCGCTTCATCAACGATCGAAGCGACTATCGGTGAACGATTCCCTCTTCCACCGAAGGTCGAGAAGGATGGTACGAAAGTGCCGCGATATGAATACGGCAAGGGTAGGCGTGCACCACAATTCAATTCGCGAACAAGCTAACAGTGTTTTGCAGTCATCTGCATTCTCATGGGCTGCGTCTATGCTTATGTGATTCTGCTAACTTTCCTCGGTCCCGAGAGACGTGGTAGAAGCATGTCTGCCGAGCATGATGAGGATCTTGCTGAAGCTGCAGGTCAGGAGGCTATGGAAGATGCTAAGCAGCATGGTCGTCCCTTGAGAAATGAATCAAATGGGGAGGTCTGAACGATGAATCGGTACGGAGCTGTCAAAACGAGGAATCATCAACATGAGCAGCGCCCTCAAATACCCTCTCCGCCAATAATGGACAGTCCTACTCGTGGCAAAGGTTCTAGTAACTCTAGAATGATGAATTCTGCAGAGAGCAAGTCCTCGAGACGGTATAGAGATGACTAGGGGTGGTAGTCTCGCTGAATGATCCTCATAGCAACAGCCCTCGATCTAATGAATACATGAATCTATGACTCCACAAATACTCCATCTTCGTCAAGTCCAGGCACCAAAGCAAGCAGCCTTGCAGAAAGTCGGGTGTCTCCTCGAATGACGTAGAGTACTACATCTTTGATCACATTGCATTTCAGATACATAGGGCGGCAACCTTCAGTTTTGCCAGGTCTTGTCCACATCCACTGAACCATAAGCAGAAGCGATGTCAACCTGTCGATGATTTTTTTTTATGAGACGCTAGACACTGTCGCAAGAAGTTCCCAATCCGGCAATCCGTTTCCAAGATCATCAGCATTACGATTCACAATTCAAGCCGACAACCGGTCTATCCCGAAATAGAAGCAGTGCGCTCCGCTATACTGCTCCCCTCTGACCGCTAAGCAAACGCCTTTCAGAGACTAGGGTGTCGATCTGGCACTCACGCTTCGACTTGAAGTGGTGTGCGGGCGGGATAGGTCCGTTTCCTTTTGGATCAGGCGTCCAAAGTTCCTCGTACTATGACTTCACACTTTTGTGAATTCTATATACGGCAACAAAATAGGGTGGATCGTCATAGTGTCGCTGGCCTTGAGCGAGAGATGTTGATATAAACAGAGGCAGCCTTCCAACTTGTGTTCTTCTCACCAGCAACGAATTCATCCGACCAAAGACATTCAAACCCAACAACAAGAAAAGGCAACCTTATACAATGTACAAGACACTAGCCGCCCTCACACTGGCCGCAGCAGCTGCTGCGGTCCCGATGCCACAGACTGGCAGTGCGATTGGAGCCAAACCCGAACAGTCGGATCTTTTCGCCCTCGCGATGGATTACAAAGGCACATTTGTCACTCTTACCGCGGTCTCCAATGGTACTGTCGGCAACATGGTCCTCTCTGCCGGTAGACCTAGCGTTTATCCCGGAACCCCTGGTAGAATACTCCGACTCTACCAGACTGCGAGACGTGAGTGCTAACGATCAACCTGTAGCCTACTTCAACGGTACCGGCGAGTACAAGGCCCTGAACTTCTATGTCGACGACGCCAACTTTGGCGGATCCAGTGTCTACGGCCTCCGAGCCAAACAGATCCCTGACGGCGAGTCCTACGCTAGGTCTGTCGACGCGCTCTTTGGGTTCCAGGAATTCGAGTGGACAGTCAGCGCGAATGGCACCATCGGGCACAGAGAGACTGAAGCGCTCAACAGATTTTACGGTATGTCTCGGKTTCTTCTCGAGGTTGGGAGTGAGATGCTAACCTTTATGTAGCTTGTGAGGACACCGCAAGCAAGGGAGACAACATTTTCCTGAAGTGGGGCGAAGACACGAAGGATGGAAAGCCGCCAGCTGGATGTGTGGAAACGTTCGTTATACAGGACTTTGATGTTCCTGGAGGCCAGCATTCGGGTTCGTCTTAAATGCCGCAGGAGCTGTGTGCTCCGGAGTGCAGTATAGATTGGCATCGCATAATACAGCATAGCGCAGCATAACAATAATAGAGGGATCGTGTTGACTTGATTGAAAGAGTCCTGGAATTGCCGCTCCCCATGTTGGTACGATGGAGATGGATGGGGAAATTGGAGATGGTCGCCTCCCTAGTGGGGGATCGACGACTACGCTCGCCAACGGGTAGCTATGGTCACCAAAATGGGCTGCTTCGCGGAGAGGCAAGTGTATCACTGCAAAATGTCATCTTGGTCGTGGTGACGTTAAAATATCTGTAGGTAGGGCGGCAATCTTTGACTTCGCCGGGCCTTGATATGAGGCGTGTTCCAACCGTCTGGTATCCGCTTGTCGAGATTTTCCCGGTGACTGTTATCATCGGACCTGGTTCCTGAGAGCAATCGTCACGCTGCATGTCGATGTGCCTTGTGAAAAGGATGGTGCTGTGTCGAAAAGGAAGTCGAATGGCTTCCCGAACAACTCCGCTAGCCACGTGCGTACATAGCGGCCGGCCGATCTTACTTTCCTTCACGTGCGACTGTTGATGATGCTTCGTCACCAATTGAGATCAGGCTTGATGTCGCCGACCTCTCCACCTTCACCTGCTTCGTCCTGTTGTGGCGCGAGGAAGAAGCTGGGTTGCCGACTGAATTCGCCGCCAGCGACCCCGTAAAGTGCAATGAGTCGCAGCAATCGAGGCAACTCTCTCCCGCCGGACTCCTTCACGGCACGACGCCTACAACACGCCACCCCGGAGCATCTACACCAGACAACGCGCCGCGTTTTTATCGGTCCACTACCGGAAGGGTGGCTCAAGACCCATCGCAAACAATGGTATCGACAGTATACCGGCAGCCGCGGGGCAAGAGTGCCTTCATTCACGGCGGCCCAGCCCGTCGTCAGTGTTAGTCATGATGCAGAGGAAGGCGGCGGGGCGGACGCCGGAGCGAACGGTGATCATGCAGCCGAGGGCGGAGCGGAGGAATTGGCGCGACAATCGGCAGATGTGATCGGCGAGGGTTTGGGAGTCGGGACGACGACGGAAACCGCGTTGGGCTCGCAGACGGCCCTTAGCACGACCAGCCTGTTGCACAGCCAGCGAGACAGCTCCGTTAGTGCCAGTGCATCGATACGGAATACCACAATCGAGGGGGAGGACCAGGATGAGGGAGAGCCACAGCCGACGTCAATCCTCCAGGACTCTCGCATTGAACGCGCTGCCAATGGCATCCCAACGCCAAAAGTCCGTTTCAGCCAGGCCAGCAAGCTTCAACTCCGTGCCCGTGCTTCGCGTCTGGCCGCCAAAGGGAGCCTTCGAAGCTTGAAGATCAAGGACGGCGAGATGCTCAAGGTTGATAAGATGCTCGTTCGTATCGACATCACCCAGCAGTCCCTGCGAGACGACTACGATGAGAAGCTCAGCCAGGGTGTGGAAACAAGAACTCTTGACAAATGGCGCGAGTTTATGATTGTCTGTCGGAAGCACACCGAAGGCGACGCCAATGCCGTGCTGCAATTCTACCAAACGAGAGTCATTGCGGTCTCGGAAGGTGACAATGTAAAGAAGAAGCCAAAGGTGCAAATGCTGCTCGGCGCGAAGTCTTCCAAGGTCAACATGTACTCCTCTCTGGACAAAACACTCTGTGTTTGGACTACTGTAAGTGGTCGAACGACAATTTATTACCTACGTGCGCAGAGCACTGCAACGGCCGTGGAGTGGTACACATTTCTGCGCGGGCTGCTTGGCGACGAACGACCCGATACTCTGCAGATCAATGTGCCCGATCTCAATGTTTCGCTCCGCTTGGATGATCCTTTCGGACAAGTCGAGGCCGCGAAAACGTTGGACAAGGCAGCTGCCGGAGACGACGATGCACTCGCAAGAGCGATTTCCGACGAATCAGGCGCCGCCGGAGCCATTGTTGCTCGCTGTGTCAGCATGTTGAACCGGTCACCGGAGTGGACCGATGTACTGGAAGGCTGGGCCAAGGATGAACGCATTGGTCTTGCGTGGAAGAGGTACGACCGTCTTGAATGGATTCATGGCGCCGTAGAGCAACGCATGTATGGCACCATCGCGATGCTGAGAACCCACGACCTGGAGCTGAGACTCAAAGATCATTACCCAGTGTCCGCAAAGGGTCGGCATGGTAGCCCCGTCCTGGAGGAGCCACCGCCAGTAGAAGGATTTCTCATCCGTCTTACCTCACAGCAAGGCAAGGAACAGAGACTGGGCAAGATGCTTTTCAAACGACTGTACTTTTCAACGCAAAACCAGTACCTCGTTTTCCTTCGCCCAGCGTCGGCATCACCGCCACCGCCTCCGAAGATCTCTCCTCATGTAGGCAATGGCACTCCAACCGCAAAAGACTTCATAGATCGAGTCCCATTGAGCTATGACATCGATCCTTTTCCTCTCACAGGAAAGTCCATCACTTGGGTCGGATCGGAGCCTAAGAGTTTCGAGACGCATGACAAAGCTGCCGCTGCCGAAGCAGAGCGAAACGCCAATACGTTGCTGGTCTGTGATGGCTTCATCGACCTTTGTGATGTGCAGACGGTTCGCGACTTCTCTAAAGGTGCTATACCGGTAGACGAGAGCTTGCAAAGCGGTCAGAACGTCGACTTCCACGCTGCAGTGCCCAACAGTCACTCCGAAGATGGCGCGACAGCCGAAATCGACGAAGATCGTGTCCTCGAATTGGTACTCACCAATGGCCTGGTCATCCGTCTGCAAGCCTTCAACAAAGCTGCCCGCGATATCTGGAGGGAGAGTCTGCAAGCGTTGGTCGCATACTGGACGCAACGGATTAAAGCCGACACAGATCTCTACAAATCGACACGCGAGCAGAACCTGAAGGTGTTGGGTATCGACGAGCGTGCAGAGGCCATAGTAGGCCAGTTTTCACATAAATGGGAAGTCGGCAAATCTTACGCCTCTCCCATCTTATACAACATGTGTGGGATTGCAGGATGCCGCCCCATTCACGTCTCCGGCGTTCTCTTCCGCAAGCCGCGCAAGCACACCACATTTACGCGTTGTCATGTGGTCCTTTCCAACGGCCATCTCTTGATCTTCCAAGACACGCTTCGGAAACGTACTGGCAAGAAACTTGTACACATTCACCACGAGCGTATCGCGTCCATGTCTCTACGGGGTAGCTACATCTATTCGGGCCTATTGACAGAGGGCGATCTCTTGTATCAGAATCAGACGTTTGATTCCAATGCTCCGGGGCACCATACGTTGCCAAGGATATACCTCGAAGACAGCTGGACGAGTTCTGATGAGGATGCCATGACTACCTTTGTGGTTTGGCATCCGAAAAGCAAAGCGTGGTTCAAGAGCTCCAAGACCGTTGATGATATTAGAAATACTACGGCGCATGAAGCGGAAACTTCAAGTGAAAAGGTCAAAACCAAGCTCACGAGAGTCAGTCAATTGGGTGCAACAGGCCGTAGTGTTGTATTCAAAGCCAGGAGTCGAGCCGAGAGGGACCATTGGGTATTGGCTATACAAAACGCTATCGAGCGACTGGGAGAGGGCGAGGAGGTTAGATTAGTGGAGGAGGGTAATTGAATGGATTGAGTCTGAGACCCGATGGTGGAATTCGGCATGAGATGGTCTTTTGATAAGCATGGCGCGATGGGTGTTTTAGTCGGAGTTTTTGTCCTTGAACTTGGAAAGACGGGCAGCGGTATACCCTTGGATTGCACGGCACACGCGATGACTGCTGATATCGTAATTGTATAGGAGAGCAGTGCAGCATCGCAGAACACTACACGTAATAGCAGAACATGATTTATCTTGCAACATTGATAGACGACCCGAACACGATGACACGACTTGTCATATATCTCCTCTTCTTGAGCCTTCTTGGCGATATGTTCCAAGACCCTATTTAGCCTGATTGCAAGAGGAGGGCCTTGGGAGCTCTTACACTGCAGCTCGCTTGCACTACACGTAGCTTACAGTGTTGAGAAGCAGGGCATGCATTCCATTTAGGCTGTTGCATTTGCAAAGATGTTTAAGTGTAGCCAGTCGCCGGCCGATTGAGTCGAGAAGTTCAGAGATACCATCACTTGTCACCATCACAATGTCAACAGGCATCCTCAAAGTACAAGGCAACAAGGTTGTTGGCAACGATGGCAAAGCAGTTGTACTCCGTGGTGCGGGACTGGGAGGTTGGATGAACATGGAGAATGTAAGTCGTAAAGACCCATCACTCGACCAAGGTTAAATGGAGGCTGACTTGTACAGTTCATCACCGGGTACCCAGGCCACGAAAGCCAGCATCGAGCAGTAATGCTCCAGGTTCTCGGCCAGGAGAAGTATGACTTCTTCTTTGACAAGTTTCTGGAGTACTTCTTCGACGAAGCCGATGCCAAATTTTTCGCTTCCAAGGGGTTGAATTGTTTGAGATTACCGTTCAACTATAGACATTTCGAGGATGATATGAATCCTCGAGTGTTGAAAGAGGGAGGTTTCAAACATTTGGAGAGGGTTGTTGAGTTGGTTCGTTTAATCTCTGACGCCCACTCAAGGCATCCTGTTCACTGACTTTGTCATAGTGTGCCAAATACAACATCTACACAATCCTAGACCTACACGCAGCTCCTGGTGGACAAAACGGCGATTGGCATTCTGATAACCCAACCAACTATGCAGCATTCTGGGACCACAAGGACCATCAAGACAGAACGATCTGGCTATGGACTGAAATCGCAAAGCGTTTCAAGGGCAATCCATGGGTGGCTGGTTACAACTTCTTGAACGAACCTTGCGATCCTCTCCACTACCGCCTACCAATCTTCTACGAAAGAATCGAAAAGGCTGTGAGAGCCGTCGATGCTGAACATATCCTCTGGCTGGACGGTAATACTTTTGCCATGGAGTGGAAGTACTTTGACAAGCCATTGCCAAATACCGTCTATGGTCTTCACGACTACTCCATGATGGGCTTCCCGAAAGGCGATCGCTACGAGGGTACTCCAGAGCAGAAAGAGAAGCTCGAAGCACAATTCCTACGCAAAGCGGATTTCATGAGTGCGCACGACGGACCAGTCTGGAACGGAGAATTCGGACCTGTGTACGCCAACCCACAACTCGATGAAGGTCACGAGGAAATCAATGCGGCCAGATATGAACTGTTGAGCGAACAATTGCGCATCTATGACAAGTACAAAATCCACTGGAACATCTGGCTCTACAAAGATATTGGTGTGCAAGGAATGGTTCACGCCGATCCCAACAGCAAATACATGCGCACCATCGCCTCCTTTTTGGAGAAGAAACGGGCGTTGCAGCTGGATGCTTGGGGAAGATATCCCAGCAAGGAAGTGGAAGCTGTGATTAATCCTCTGGTGGAGTTTATCGATCGTAATTTGCCGACGAGTAAAGATCAATATCCCACTCCTTGGGCGACGGAAAGACAGATTGCGAGGTTGATTAATAATAGTTGGATGTCGATGTGTAGCTCACTTGAGTTCGCGGAGCTTTTCCAAGGTATGAGTATAGAGGAGTTGGATGAGTGTGCAAAGGGCTTTGCTTTTGAGAACTGTATGCAGAGAGAGGGGTTGAATAGGGCTTTGGAGGCTCATGCGGATGCTGCTAGTGATTTGGATGAGAGTTGGACGAGGCCCTCCATGGTTTGGACTGATGGGTCAAAGCTAGAGTCGGACTAGGTTTCTGTGAGTCTGAAGCGTGGGCAAGATAGAACAGCGAAGCGCTTCTCAGGCCACATGTACTCTGTGTGTATGTACTGTTTCTGTCGTTTGGTCGATGCATGGGTATAAGGGGGGAGTTGCGACACGAAGAGCTTCAAGTCGCCGAAGCACTCAAGTCGTCGGCGTCCCCGGCCAATATTGAGCGAGAACGTCAGATCCACTCCTCCTCATCGCGTGGGTTCTCTTTCTCGTGCTCCTCAAGGTCATGTAAGTATAGCATCTTGTAGTCTGTAGCCAGTTCCTCTAGATCCATGTTCGAGATCCATAAGTTAACGTAGCTTGACCACGCCATGCCAGTCGCGACTTCACCATGAAGCCACCCTAGGCTATAATTGGCGTTATCTTCCCCGTCTGCTCCTCTAAACCAGTGATACTGGATTTGCGTCATTACGACCTTTGGACTTTCGGCGTCTAGACAACGTCTGTCCACCGCAACGAATGTAGGTACATAGCCCTTGAATCGCATGTTGGAGTACGAAGGATCGAATGTCGGCGAGAGCGGATCGCACTTCTGGARCAACTCGCAAAGATCCTGAATCGTGAGGTCCCCGGATCCAGGTGGAAACAGGTAGCCGTAATAAGCAAAGTCCTTGCCAATGTCGTTGACGAAATCATCATCCTCGTTGTTCAAGGCGGATTTGATGGCACGTTCTTCATCTGTGTTAAAAGGAGATAGATAAAAGACAGGACATAAGCTGGGATCTCCTTTGTCGTCGCCAAAGTCGATTGGATTACGCAAAGCCACAACATCCTCCCTCATCGTTTTGTCGCAACACTCCTCCGCCTTCTCGTAACATGCATCGGGAGAACAGCTTCTGCATTCATTGAAAAGTCGAAGGATGCCTTCCTTTTCGGGTACAAACAGAGAGACCTTGTGCTGATTTCCCAGGTAGGCGAGCTTGGGTTGATCTTTGATTGAAAAGGCAACAACTCGAGGGCGATGGTCATCATCTTCGAGAATGCTGTCCACGAACCACGCCAATGAGTGGCGATCTTGCACGGCAGAGTTGTGATACATTTGATCGTAAAGTTGACGCAGGTCCGACCTCGACGGCGAGGGGCCTTTCCAGTTGTGGATCACGACCACAGGCACAGTTTCGATCTCGCCAGCATTGCGCAATATGTCGGTCCTGATGGCCTCAATATGGTCCTCGGTCAATTCCAGAAGCGATACAAGCTCTAATTTAGATCTGTCCAGCTTCAAATCCGAGGGCAAGAATGAAGGAAGTTCGTAGGATGGTCGATCTGTGTTGTACTGGCGCTCTAGAGGTGCATCTGTGTAGAGATCAATCGCCTTCTCCTTGTACTCCGCCTCACCCAAGACTTGACTGAATCCAGAAACTGCTTCGTTGWCAATCAAAGTCAGGAGTGCATTTGCCATGCCTATCGGCACTCGAACAGCGTCAAGCTTCGGCTCGTCGTCTCCGACTGTACTCCAGTTAGCAGCGATGACATTGGAGGCCTCCCAATTGAAATCAACCAAGATGAAGCTCTTGAAGGTTCCATTTTGGGCACGTAAGATCTCCAGAGTAGCCTCCGGAGAAGGTGGGGAGTCTCGAATCCAGGGAATGGCTCTCAACTGCCTTGGTACGGACATGTCGCCGGCGGGGTCAAACTCGGCTGCCCAATCGCCCTCTGTCGTCGCAAGTCTCTTGACAATGTCATTGCGTGTATGTTGGGGAAGGCGTTGGAGGAAAACGACATGAAGCACTTTGTCGGGATCAGGCTGCCTATAGGCTTTTATGCTCGGGATGTGCCACGATTGGGACATTTTGAATGAGTGAAAGGGAATGAATGTAAAGAGGTCAACAAACCGTCGGTCTCACTCTACATGGGAGTGAGACGGGATGACATGCAGTCCTACTGCGGCTGAACCGATCATTTATGCTTTGCACTTGGAGCGGACATTTGTGGCGATGCAGGCAGCATCCAATGCCAGAGCAAAGGCATCAGGCATCAATCAGCTGAAGGATGTCCGTTGCGGTCATCACTTCCGCTCGCGCTTGCTTTGGAGGATGCCGGGCGGTCTATTTCCAGCAATGTGGGTTGTCGATGTTTGTGGGGACGTCCATCGCTCCTCCCACCGCCGCCGTCTTCGAACGCTGAAGCGCCAAGAAAAGAGACCCTTAAGACAGAGCTCCGGATGTACTAACGTTTCAAAACCTTAAAACCATACTTTATTTTATCGAATACGTAGCGAACACGCCGCGAACACGCTTAATTCTTAGGTAATCGTCTTTATTTAGAAGGCTTCTTACTACTCTTCTACTTATCGCCTATAAACTCCTTTACCTTAGCCTTTAGCGAGTCGTACGCTAGTATTAGCTTCTTTATATTGCTTTTAACCTTACCTAACTTGCTCTTAGTCTACTTTATACGCGCTAGTAGCGTACTTATATCGTGCTTTATATCCGAAATCTCTTACTCTAACTTTATAATTCTATATTCGTTAGTAGCTAGTAGTAGTAGTAGCGTCTTTATCTTCTTAAACGCTATATAAGCGAGTTTTCCCTTATAGCGGTAGTAGACGTATACCTTACTTTTACCTTTCTCGACTTTATAGTCGATAGTAAGGGCTCCTTCGCGCGAATACCTATTAAAAAGTTAGCGAATATACTTACGAGTAGTACGCGAATACTTACTATTTATACTTTTATACCGCGTTAATACTATTATCTATCTCTATAATACGTTTAGCCGCGTCGAACTTACGAAGGTTCTATATAATAGACTTACGGAGCTAAGGGAGTTATCGGTAATAGAATCTTCGAGCTATTTATTCTACTATATTACGGTAACTAAGTAGAATTCGCCGTCGTTTTCGGGRTAGTTAGGGAGGTTAGTACGGGCGACGATTAACGCCTCTTACGCGTCGGTAAAGATAGCACTTATATTCGTAGCGTATTTACTAATAATTCGTTACGGAGGCGGAGCGGAAAGTAATAGTAAGTAGTAGTAGTAGTAATAAAGTCGTAGTTACTATACGGCGGTAGTAAAGTTTTTAAGTAAATAAAGTAACGATAGGTTACGCGCTTTTTTTAAAGTAGATAAGTAAGGAGGAATATTCGAGTAGTTATTAAGTAGAAATAGAAGATTTAGAGCGAGTACTACTACGAATACTATACGAGTAGTACTTTTTCCCTCTCTTAGATCTCTTTACTTACTATTAAGCCTTCCTTCTTATATAAACCCTCGTAGTTTATAAAGAACGTAGTTTGTAAAAAAACGAAGCTTATAAAGGTACGAAGCTTACTAACGGAGCTTACGAAAGAATGTTTAATATAACGATATAAGTTAAAGAGAAAATAGAATATAAATTTTATGCTATCTTATAAAGTTAAGGCTAGAAAAGGGGGGATTTAGGCGAATAGTACTACGAATAGGCCGCGAGTAGTACCTTTCTCCCGTTAAGATCCTCTCCTATCTTACCGTACTTAATATCGCACTTCCTTAAATATCTAAGCCTTATATAAGGGTAAAGATGTAGCAATGTATTAGACACCCGTAATTACTCGATTAGAGATAAGACTAATTCTTATAGGTTAAATGTGCGCTATGCGTAGGAGTTATGTATACGCTAAGCCTACGCTAAGCAGTTAGGTTATATTACACTCCCTTCTCTAAGGTTAGTTAATCTAGCTACCTCTATTAATCCTATTATTGTAAGGGCTCTTATACGGCCCTTATAATTACCTCCTTCCCCCTATACGAACTAGCCTTAGTTCGGGGGCTCGGGAAATAGAGGCGCGCGCGCGTCGTATGCGTCGCGCTCGGGGTCCGTAGACTCTATATAGTAAAGTGCCTATTTTCTAAGCAACCTTCGGGCTATTTATATAAAAGCCGGCTAGTTAAACTAGCTATATAGGAAGTAGCCGCTTTCGGAACTTTATCCTCCTTCTAGTAGGCTAAATGCCGTACCTAGAAGGGCGAGGGTTTAATTCCCTTAACGACCGCTACTCGATAAGAGGGTTAATAAGTCCCCTACTACGCGGCGTATACGTTACTACTACTGTCCGTAAGGGTCTTATATCTATAGATCTCTAAGTAGGTTATTTACTAAGTAACCTACCCTAGTAACTACCTCTTATTAATATTCTTTCTACCTTATAGATTTCTCTTCTATACATCTACTCTTTATTATGCCGCTACGCACTCCTTATAAGCGTCGCGTACCCGACCCGCTAGCGACTTCCGCTTAAGCGTCGGCGAGTAAGCGCCGCGCCGTCGAGGTGCCTACGGCCTATCGCCGCTATACGCGGTTAGCATACCTTCGTATTAGCTATCGCTATAACGCTGTCTTTAGCGCGTTTAAGCGTAAGTACGACTACTATAAGTAAGTAACGCTTATTTAAGACGCCTACTCCTTTCTTACGTAGCGCTAACTTCCCTTAAAGGAATAATTATTATAAGTATAAACCCGTGCCGGTAGCGATGCGCCTACGCTACGATAGCGTTATAGCTACGGCCTACGAGCTTAATCTAGTAGATACTGCTATATAGAAGGGCAGTTAGAAGGAAGCTGCTTATAAGGCGGCGGTAAACACCTTTAGTATTAAGTTAGATGCTTAGATCCGTATTAACAAGCCTACCTCGGGTATACGGCGTATAAGTAGCGTAGTCGAGGCGCCTAACCTTACTCGCTTAACGAACAATCTTATAGCTATTACTTAAGTCGGTCGTATCGTAAGTGTCTCGCCTACTCCTCGTATACGTCTATAATACTAACCGTCTATATAGTAGTTAGAGATAATAGGGTAGTCTACTAATGCCTTCGATACTGCCCTTACTAGAAACGAGCTATTCGAGGAGTTCGAGGCGGAGGAAAATAAGTTTAAGTAGAGTGCTTAGCGCGTTCTCTAGGCTTGCGTAGCGTATGCGCCTATCTTATAGTATAGTCTATAAAGTAATCCCCTTTAGGTCTAACCGTAATAAAACTACTTAATTCTTATTACTCCTCTTTTATTTTGCTCCGCTCTGCTTCTAAGCCTCTTTTACTACGCGGCCTCTACGCTTACGTAGAGCCTACGCCTCGAACCTATCGAGAGCTTTATAGTCTTTAATATATGCACTAGGTTCCTACTAGTTATATTCTAATAGCTATCTACGCTACTTTACTAAATAAAACGTTTCGCCCTTCTATACCCTCTTATTAAGAATCTCTTTAACCTCCTACTACCTATTCTCGTCGACTACGAGTAGTATACGCTCCTCTTGCGCTTTACTCTTCCGGCTAGAATATAGCTCTAGTAGAGTAACGTAGAAGACGTTATAGATCCTTA